>NC_057391.1:61654501-61954501 GCF_019320065.1 Cervus canadensis | reverse complement strand
CTGCAGCCTGATCTCTCACCACACCCTAATGCTTCCATAGCTACTGCACCACAGAGGCCACAACATCTTTAATGCTGTTCCCTCATGCAAGGAACTCTCCCCACCACTGTGGCTGGGATTTAATTAATTACAGCTATTTACAAACTCATGGGGCTTCCCTGGTGGCTCAGTTGGTAAAGAATCTGCCAGCAATGCAGGAGACCTGGGTTCGATCCCTGGGTTGGAAAATCCCCTGGAGAAGGGAATGGCAACCCACTCCAGTATCTTGCCTGGAGGATCCCATGGACAGAGGAATCTAGTGGGCCACAGTTCATGGGGTCACAGAGTTGGACCTGACTGAGCTACTAAACATGCATACTAACTCGCAGAAGTTGGTTATACACCAACAGAAAATCTTTACCTGCTTAGCAAGCAGCCTCTCTGAAAGTCACTGATGAACTGCCTTCTGATGGGTGCTATTGGATATGGCTCAAAACCTGGCAAGGATGCCAACTTCATTCTCTGCCCTGCTGTAACCTCTGCATTGGGAGTGGCCTCTAAGGCACAGGGGCATTTGGCCAGAGGGATGAGTGAAAGGCCAAGAACAAGGTGGGAGAGAATTCAGAGCCCAACACTAGCTGCATGCAGGGCTCAAAGTGGTGTCAAATGTCAGCACTTTTCAGTGAGGGATTCTTAGGCACATACCTTCTTCTCCTAGGCATGGTCTCATGTGCGTTTTTCTTTTTTTCACTTATTTGAAAATCTTGAACTGCAGAGGAAGGGATTATGTGCTGGAGTGTTTCATTTTCAAATGTTTTTGCACAGGTCTTTTTGCCTCCCACCAACATTTCAATCACCTGAAGTAAGTTTCATTAGAAAAAAATTTTCATTTAAAATTTGAGTAAACATCATAAAAAGGATTCAGCGTGCCTAATTCTTAAAGATTCTGGGTAGAGTAACCATCTTCTATTTAGAGAATGTGTTCTACCAAAGCTCTGTCATTCAAACTTCGAGTCAACCTGCTCATAATTTGAGACTTTGGTAGAGGAATGAAATTTGGGACTTCTTAAAAGCTAAATTTTTATTTCATTAGGATGCAAATATTTTAAGTGTATCTTACTTTATGAACACATTTACTAAAAAGGATACTTCTTCCTCCACTTCCCCTCTTCCTCTTCTTCCTTTTTCTTTTTCTAATAAGTGTGACTAAAATAAAAATTTTAAATGACCCTCAGTAAACTCAATTGATTATCACTTTTTCTCCAGTGCTCTCTACTCTTAAGTTCCCAAATACTAAGCCTCAAGTGACTTCAACTGAGGCATAGATTGGAATTCCTCTTGGCAACAGAGTAGATACAGTGGAGATCCTTTTTACTGTTATTTCAAAACACCTCTCGGGGCAACTTTCCCCTGGCCTAGGGCTAGAACAATTACTGGGGATACAACGGAGACTCGACCCTCCTCTCTGGGGACAGCCAGTTCCAATGGGATTCCCCTCACCCTGGAAACAGTATTTATTTATTTCTAAGAGGAGTTTTTAGCTTGAACTGATAAATTAAAATATGTTGTTAGCGAGTGTTTTCCTTGGTATAGTGTATCCCTCAAAGCATTTTTTTTTTCCGAGAAGGAAATGTTAAGCTCTTGATAAATGAAAAATAAACTCTTGTTCTCCTAGATAAATTATTACAATGAGAACTTTCTCTGACTTTAAAAATCTAATAGTAATCTTTGGCTTTGCATGGTAGAATTTCCCTAAACCGTTGAATGCATTCCATGTTTCTCAGACTTTGTTTTGGTTAAGGACAAGAAGAGCATCTCCAATGGATGAGTGATTACCTTATCATCCTTTTACTGGCAGCCACGGAGATCTTTAACTCTTTAAGCAGTGGCATTTAAGTCTTGAGAACACCCAGAAGCTTGCCCCAGGCTTTAGACATTCTCAGTTAAAAAAAAAAAAAAGAAAGAAAGAAAGTGGGGAAAAAGGCCAGCTTGGGTATCAACAAAGCAGAAATAGAATAAGCCAGGTAGTTTAGTTCTGATAAGATTGGAGATCTTCTGCAAATCAGGTAAGCTGACCTGCAAACAAGTACCCTTGCTTAGGCAGGGGCGGCCTCTTCTCCTCTGGGATTTGTATCAGGGGCATTCATTCTCCAAGTATACTTAATGGCACGGAAAGTTAGAGATAGGCTCTTTCCCAACTTCTCTGAGCAATGAGGTTATTCTTTTACTTTTACAAACATTTTAAATCACATCTTCTTACCTTTCCTTTGTGCATCCAAAAAAGGTCATCTAAAACTGAATTGTGGCCGTCTCTACGCTGTGTCTCAAAAACTGGTAGAATCAATTTTAAGAGGATTTTATCACCAACAGTTTATAGCTCTTGATTGAAATGAAATAATAGACACAAGGAATGCTTGACCTCTGAAATGACACCCGAACCCCTGCCAAAGGAAAGCCCTCTT
This sequence comes from Cervus canadensis, assembly GCF_019320065.1. Classification (NCBI taxonomy): domain Eukaryota; kingdom Metazoa; phylum Chordata; class Mammalia; order Artiodactyla; family Cervidae; genus Cervus; species Cervus canadensis. The sequence goes on along the minus strand of NC_057391.1, from coordinate 61,952,060 downwards.
TGTAAAAAAAAAAAAAAAAAAAAGGTGGGCAGGGGGGAAGATTGTAGGAAAATGCTCTTAAGACCTAGAAGTCAGAATGCAGAAAGTTATTCCTTTATTAAGACTCTGCAAATTGGGCTTGCTTTAAAACTCTTTATAATAAAGCCCATATGTCAGAGTCATGATGTCAAAACCCTTCAAATACACTGGTAAGTTGAAAAGGTAATGGAAAATGAAAGGTTTCATTCAGCTTTTTTGTTTTTGTTTTGTATTTTGCTCAAAGTGCTGCCTATTAAATAACTAAATCAAACAATGTATCAGTGTATCTAGTTTTAACTTCAATAAGATAATTCTGAATGTTTTACTTTATGATTTTTGTTTTCAAATTAAATGAGCTTTTTATATAATATCAACTACGAAAAGAATTTTCTTAAAAGTTAGTTCATATACCCAGAGTTAAGTAGCACTTGCCCTTAAATGGTACAAATATAGTTGATCTTTTTTTTCTTTTTTTTTTTATAGTTGATCTTTTTTCCTTTTAGTTTTCAGAATTGTCCAGATTTCTATAATTAATATTTATTACTTTTAAAACAATTTGAAGTACAAAAATATTCCAATCATTTTATTCTTGGGTGTTTTAAAAGAGAATTTTTAAAAACCTTTTATTTTATATGGCGTTTAGCCAATTACCAGCATTGTGAGAGTTTCAGGTGGACAGCAAAGGGACTCAGCCATGCAAACACATGTATCCATTCTCCCCGACTCCCCTCCTATGTAGGCTGCCACATAACACTGAGCAGAGTTAGGTCCTTATTGGTTACTCACAGCACTAAGTACATGTCAATTCCAAACTCCCGAACTATTCCTTCCCCCCATTCTTCCTTCTTAGCAACTATAAATTCATTCTCCAAGTTTGTGAGTCTGTTTCTGTTTTGTAAATAAGTTCATTTATATAATTTCCTTTTAGATTCCACATAATAAAAAAATATACTTCTATGTCCAGTAAACAAAGAAACTTGAAGATCATGACTGTCTGCAACTGAAACTACACACACACAAATACATACTCACACACACATATGAAAATGCTCAACAGAAAGAGGTTTGTGCTTAATAACATGAGTTTTTTCCTTTCCTTCCCCTGGCTTTCTGGATTGGTGGGCACAGGATCAGTATACACTTTGTGAATTAAGCCTAGACTTTTTGTAGCACCGTTTAGAATTTGGAAATCCAAAAAGCTGCTCATCTCATCCATTCTTTAACATACATTTGATTCTGTTTGAAGAGTATAAACTTTTCAGTCATCTCCGCAATTGATGAGCTCTGTGACTTGAGGAAAGTAACTTAGTCCTTATAAATATCACTTTCTTCTACTTTAAAAAGAAAAATTAATAATAATATGCAAAGGGTTACTGAAAGAATAAATGATTATTAGTACGAGCACATTTTAATGGTTCTCTAATGGTTATAACATTACTGATATGTAATTTTTGCTAAAGAACTTAGCAAATTTTATGATGTTTTATGATGTTTCTATTTTTAAATGAGAAATTTTTGAACCTCTTTTCTGTCCCTTGCTCATCTCTGGGTTGAACTTCTCCGTGGGTTGCTTTTTCCCCCTATTCTCATTTCCCAGCTTTCTACTTCCCTTTCTTCTCCTTCAGTTAGGGTCATCTGGTTGAACTGAGCTGTCTGCTTAACCCTGGGAGCTTGTATGAAAAAGAGACCAGTGGGACGAGACAGGTCCTACCTGGACCAGAGAAACTCCTTAGAGATCAGAGAATGTCAGCACTGAAAGGTCGAGACCTACAGCCTCACTAACCAGAGGAGGGAATTAAGGTCGGGTGTGGAGTGACTTGTTCAAGGTCACAGCACCAGTTTGGGCAGAGTGAAAGTTAAAACCTAGAACTAGTCTTGCAGTTTAAACCCATAAGTGGGATGGAGGCTGCTGAAAGCAGCAAACACAGAAGTATATAAGGAAGCATGAAGACATCTAATGCATGAAGCAGGCTGGATTTTTCTAGGAACGTATATCTGACTTTTTAAAAATTCCCCCATCTCAGAGATATAAGCACAGAAAAGTGTTTCTCTACTGTAGGAAAAACAACACTGTTTCAGCAAGGAGAAACAGTCTCAGAGTCGCCGTCTCTGCAGTCTCAGAGTCGCAGGAAGCAGAGGCGCTGTGGCCATAGGGCCTCCAAGGGGGCCACAGTTTCAGCTGGTTATTGCCATGGAGAAGTTCAGCCCTGGTATTTCCAGATCTTCTGGACTGAGAGAAGTGAAAACCTTAAATTTTTATGTGAAATTTCTCAGTTTAAGAATGTTGATGCAAATGTTTCATAATACTATTTAAACCAGACAATGTATGTCAGAAGTTTGCAACCCTTGATGTAGAATGTGAGAACAGGGCAGAGTTGCCTCATAATCTTAGATTGAAGGTAAATGTTATGAGATGCTTGAATGAAGAGGGCAGGGTGACTATCTACCCCTGCTGATAGTTGATCTCAGAGTTAAATAGCTTCAATACATACAGTCAGTACGGGATGCACTGGGGCACTGGGCCTGGCCACTGCTCTTTGTGTGCTTTTCATATCCTGCAAGGCTTTCTCTCCCCTCTTTTACATTGAAACAAGATGTAAATGGTTAGATCCTTCAGTTCAGTTCAGTTCAGTTCAGTTCAGTTCAGTTACTCAGTCGTGTCTGACTCTGCGACCCCATGAATCGCAGCACGCCAGGCCTCCCTGTTCATCACAAACTCCCGGGGTTTACTCAAACTCATGTCCATCGAGTCGGTGATGTCATCCAGCCATCTCAGCCTCTGTTGTCCCCTTCTCCTCCTGACCCCAATCCCTCCCAGCATCAGGGTCTTCTCCAATGAGTCAACTCTTTGCATGAGGTGGCCAAAGTATTGGAGTTTCAGCTTCAGCATCAGTCCTTCCGATGAACACCCAGGACTGATCTCCTTTAGGATGGACTGGTTGGAGATCCTTGGCTTAAAACTAATTTACAAACTGTCCCTAATCACTGGTAGAAAGCTGTGGCAGGGACTTGGGATCTGCTTGTGGAAACTAGAGAGTAACACACAAGTCCCTAAAATGTGTGAGCCTGTACTCCAGTGACTTTAGAAGGGCATCCATCTTGCCACGTACAAGAATCTGGTTCTGTCTCCGCCACCCCTCATCCCCATATAGAAAAAAGGAAGCCCTCTCCTTATCACAGCATTTATGTGTTCATTCTGTACACCTGAAAATTGGCAAAGACCCTCACCACTGCATTCCTTTTTAAGTCAACCTGTAAGAAAAGGTGAGACTTCCCTGATGGTGCAGTGGCTAAAACTCCAAGTTCCCAATGCAGGGGGCCTGGGTTCAATCCCTGGTCAGGGAACTGGATTCCAATTGCCACAACTAAGACCCAATGAAGCCAGATAAGAAAATAATATTTTTTGAAAAAGAAAAGTTTTTTTTTTTTTTTTTAATTAGGGCAGTGAAGTTTCAGCTTGGCAACCTAGGAATGATTATCAAATTTATAGATGTAGTGCTTCCTTACATGTTACTATTTTCTCCAAATTTTCTGCAGTGATTACTTATATTTTTTAATAATCCAGAAGGGGACAGTTTAGGAAAAAAATTTTTTTTTGCCAAAGGGCGAATTAAATTATATGTCTATTTTAAGAATCAAATCAGAAGAGAGAAAACAAGGCAGCAATGATGAGGATTCTCAGGGTTTTGGAGAGCATAGACTTCCTAGCACTGTCTGCCCTCTATTTTCCTCCTGTTTATTTCTCTGCTCCCCGCCTCCCCCTCAATCACACATCGGCAATGATACTGCACGTCTGGGGTTCAGGGAGCAGGCATTTGGAGACATTATTAGAACTGCTCTGTAATCAAACATGGCCAAATTGTGATCGTTAAAGATTTACATAACAATTAGAGTGGGCTTTTCAGGAAAAAGAAAGCAGCTCAACTTGGGATGAGAGTGAAGAAAGAAATCTCTATGAAGGCTTGATGAATGTGTTCCCTGGTGATTACAACCCGATCATGTTTACTGAGGAGGAGTCCGGAAAACTGCAGGTGCTATCCAAACTCTTAGCCATTATCTGCGAACTTTATCCTGCTGAAAAAGTCGTGTTGGTATCCAACTACACACAAACCTTGGATATTTTACAAGAAGTATGCAAGTGTCATGGATATGCTTATATAGGACCTGATGAACAGACCCCAATTTCTCAAAGGCAGCAAAGTGTTGATGGCTTTAATAGTAAACTTTTTATGTTTTTGTTAAGTTCAAAAGCTGATGGTATGGGACTTAACCTTATTGAAGGATCTCACTTAATTCTCTATGACATTGATTGGAATCTAGCTACTGATATCCAGGCAATGTCTAGAATGTGGAGAGATGATCAGAAGCACCCTGTACATATTTCCCTCTGGAAAACTCCTCCTAACGACAGGTACAATAGAGGAAAAGATCTATCAAAGACAGGTCAGTAAGCAAGGTCTTTCTTGGGCAGTTGTAGACCTATCCAAGACATCTGATAATATTGAGTTTTCAGTGGAAGAACTTAAAAATTTGCTCACATTGCATGAAAGTTCACATTGCGTTACTCATGACCTGCTTGGCTGTGAATATACAGAAAATTATATAGAGAAAATATATATATTATATATATAAATATATAAAATATATAAAATATTATATATATATAAATATATAAAATATATAAAATTATATAGAGAAAATCATACAGGTGATTCATTGGAAAAACTCCCTGTGTCTAGAAATTGTCAGCTTGGTCCACATCAACAGATGTCTAACTCCCTGAAACCTCTCTCCATGTCACAACTGAAGCAATGGAAACACTTGCCTGGAGATCATTTAAATCTTACAGGTCCTTTTCTTGAAAGAATAAGAGAAAATGTATCGTTCTTTTTTCTTTTTTTTTCAAAATATAACCAAACTATTGCTATATAATGAAATATTGCTTTATGATGTTACTTTGCTTCCCCCTTTAAGAAGTTAATCTAGTAAGTAATTTTGGGAAACAAATAGAATTATTTTAATTACAATAATATATTTTGTTGCACACTATATTATAGTTTTGATACAGTAGTCAAAATTGACTTCTTTAATGTTTTGTATATGTTCCTAAATACTGAAACATTAAACACATACTTCTATCATCCTATTAAAAAAAAGAGAGAGTCAAGTCAACTAACAGATAGATTAAGAAGCTACCAGTGAAAATGGATAGAGCTTCAGCTCAGAAGTCAACAAATCTGAAGTTTAATTCCCGTTTTTCCATTTAACCTTAATTTCTGGGCACTCAATCTTTTCTTCTGTTAAATGGGGATGAGCATACCAATGTTTCAGAGTAACTATAAAGATTAATGATAAGTTATGTGACACATGGTAAGTTCTGAATAAATGTAATCATGGTGGGACAGTGATTTTGTTCAATGTACTACTCAACATCAGATTAATTTTGGCAAGCCCTGCTAAACATTTGAATTCACATGTGTTCATGAGAACAAACCATCTTGATGTAAATAGACAGTTCTAAAGTTTGTCTTTGTTTCTCCTGCCAAAATGTCTCAGCAGAGCACTACAAAACCACATTGGGTGGTTTGGGGACCTGTACAAATTCTGTGACAAAATTTGTTTTTCTCTTGTGTGAGGTAAAGAATCTATGGTTGAATTTAGAGAGTCATTTGTAATTTTAGTAAATTTAGTTGCTCTTACATCTTCAAATTTAAAAGTTACAATCATTTTGTTTTTTTTCCAGAGTTCTATAGAACAAGAGCAATCTTTTTTGAACCATCTTGAAAATTGTATTAAAGATTATGACACTTTTAATAATGCTTTGCACAAACCCAGTAAATACTTATATATTATTAGATGTCCACCCAACCTCCTTGAACAATGGCCACACTATAGAATCTAATGGAAAAGTGCATATTGTGAAGTTTCTCCCACACTCCAGAATTAAGGGAGATGCCAACAGCTTCAGAGCTAATTTCATAAACTACTTAAGCATTTCCCTAGCCTGTTTGCTGCTATTTTTTTGAACAGCATTTAAATTAAAACTTACTATGCCAGCTTAATGAGTTTTTCTTTTTTTTAAAGAAATGCTGTTTAGACTAACTGAAGATTTATACACTCATCTCCCTCCAGCCCACCACCACTGTCTACTCTGCCTGCCTGGACCATTGCAGTTGGCTCCTGTCTGGCCTTCCTGTCTCTCACAGTCTGCTCTTGCATACCACTGCAGTCTTTGTAAAACATCAATCTACTTTGAGCCTGTGACCTACTAGATAACAAGAGCTATTGAGCACTTACTGTGCCTAGCATTGTGTTCAGCACTTTACATTCATTATCACATTTAATCCTTGAAACAATCCCATGAGATAATCTCCATTTTGTAAAAAAGCAAAGGGAGGCTCAGAGAGGTTAAGTAAATTGTGCAAGTAAATTGTAGATTACATCTTGGATTTCATTCATCCACTTAATTACATACACTCCTCCCTGACTACAGCCGTGGCAACATGACAGCAGAATGCAGTCAGTGTGGTGACACCTTAGTCACATGCTGTCTTCACTGTCTGGGATGCCCTCACCCTTGGCACTCAAATGGGGTCTCAGCACTGCGAGGCCTTACCAGATATCCCTCCACCTCCCAACTTAGTCCCAGAGGCACACCTCCCAGCATGCTGCCTTGCCATCCTTAGTTTATCTGTCTCTCTTTCATCAAATGTCATGAGGACTGGGAGTTAATCATACTGTGTTTGTATTCATCTACACACAGCCTGGGAAGTAGTAGAAACTCAGTAAGAGTTTGTAAAATAAATGCTGAGATTCTCAAGAGTGTCTTACTGATCTTTATATCCCCTCAAACCAAGCTGCAAAAGCAGGAGGTCAACCTGGGTGGGACAGATTGACTGAGTAGCAGTCTGGTGGGCTACAGAAGTGGAGTGTCATAAGCCAAGGGCAGAGAGTAGACAGAGATGCCAAAACTGGAGATAGAGAAACCCAGCCAGGGGCCAGCTGGACAAAGAGGGGGATGGCTATGGAGCAAGTAGAGATGGTAGAGTGTATTAGGATTCTCTCGAGAAACAGAACCAAATACAAAAAGGAATTTATTAAAAGGAATTATGGCTCACACTGTTATGGAAGCTATAAGTCCCAAGATCTATTCAGAACGCTGGAGACCTAGGAGAGCCCATGATGTAGTTCAGTCTGAGTGGCAGCATGCTTAAGACGCAGGAAGAGCGAACGTTTCAGTTTGAGGAGGGATCCTGGTTTTTTTCCCTGCCTTTGGACTCAAAGACACTCAGGCAGGAGGAATGTCCTCTTACTCTTAGGAAAGTCAGCCTTTTTGTTCTACTCAGGCCTTGAACTGACTGGATGGGGCCCACCTGCCTTGAGGAGGGCAATCTGCTTTATTCATTCTACCAATTCAAATGTCATGCAGAAACACCCTCCCAGACAAACTAAAGATATCTGACCAAATGTCTGGGCAGCTTTTGACACATAAAATCAACCAGGTGGGGAATAGGTTGGAGTAGAGTTCACCCAGGAAGACCTTGTGGGCACAGGTTCCCATCAGAGTCTCTCTTCTATGTGTATAGTTCTTAAAGTGTCCCTTCCCAACAGTCAACAGCCTGAGGAAACTATTACTTCTCACCACTCAGCCCTCAAACCTGTTCCTTCTTTGTACTTCTCTCCTGAAATTTCCAGCCACACAGGCCTTATTTTGGAGTCATCCTTCATTCATCCTGGTCTGTGGTACAAACATTTAAAGTTGCCAAGACCTTTCAGTTCTTCTTGTACAATGCTTGCCACATGCCTCATCTTCCTTCACTGTTGCTGCTCTCCTGTAGAATGATGACTACTCAGTTTTTTAAATGGGAAGAATTGGGTGAGGCGGGTCACAGTCTGGTGGCAAAGGAGATTTGGAAGACTAGTTTTGAAGCTGCTTTCATGGAACAAAATTAAATTTTCTTTAGGTTGTATGTTACACAATAATACTGCAAAGTTTTATACAAGATATGCTTTACAATAATTGAGGAAGTGTTCATTGTATATACTAAAATTTTGTGGTGGAGATTATGATGGGGAGACCCTATTTTCTATAGCAACTATTAGAATTGTTTCTTAAACAGTTTCTTTCACTCCAAGCACTTTCTCTTTTGTTACTGGATAAATCTTCCTAAAGCACAGCTTCGATACTATTACTACTCAAAAACCTTCACTGGCTCCCCACTGCCTATCAAATAAGCAACATTCTGTATGGACTCTGTGGCCCTTCAAAATATGGATTCCACTCATTTTTTCTGACTATGTATCTTATGAATCATCATTGCTTCTTGTGCCAACCAGGAATGCATTTGGATGCAAATATCAGGTATATCCAGTGTATGTTGGCTTAAACAAATAGCTATTTTCCTCATTTAAGAAATTAATAGGTCTGCAGTCCCAGGCTAGTGCAAGTACTCGACAATGGATGCAAGCTCCTTCTGTTCCTCTGTTCCATCATACAAGCACATGGCTTTGACCTTGAGCTTCCTTGGTGGCTCAGACAGTAAAGAGTCTGCCTGCAATGCGGGAGACCCAGGTTTGATCCCTAGGTCAGGAAGATCCCCTGGAGAAGGAAATGGCAACCCACTCCAGTATTCTTGCCTGGAAAATCCCATGGACGGAGGAGCCTGGCGGGCTATAGTCCATGGGGTCCCAAAGAGTAGGACACGACTGAGTGACTTTCACTTTCATAACCTTGAGATATACTTCCAGGCATCCCACCTACATTCCAAGTAGGAGAAAGAAGAGACAGCAAAGGGCAAAAGTCGAAGGAAGGTGCATGCTAATTGAACCTGTCCTGTTTTTATGGATAAAGTGAATACTTTTCTAGAATACTAACCTAGCAATCTTCTGCTTATGACTCAATGATCAGAAGAGTGTCACATGGTGGAAGGTGACTGGAGGAGGCAGGATTGTAGATGGAGGTGGGCCAGCCAGTCAGTAGTACCTGCCGCATACACACCTACTCTAATTAGGTGGCTCACTCACCTTACTCCACATCTGCCTTCACATCATTTCCTCTGCCTTCAATATTTTCCCTGCCCCCTCTCTGTTTGTTGAAGGCCTTTCATTTTTTTCTTTCAAGTCCAGATGAAATATTGCTTTCCCCAAGATGTCTTCCCAATCTCCCTCAAACACCACTGATAAAGTTTCTCCTTCTGAGATCAACCACTGTTTGTATTTCTGTTGTACCTGGAATACTTACACTGTACTCTGGTTAATTATATGTGTTTCATCTCCCTGTCTATATTTTGAAGTCCAAGAGAACAGGGAGCATGCCCCATTCATCTTTGTATTTCTAAGGCAACTCAGCACAGGGTAGGTATTCAATAAGTATCAGATGAAGGCACGCATCTTCTGCCATATTCCATTCTGAACAGACAAGTGTGCGGTACCCACACTGTGTCTGTAATGGCCCCTCTCATCCAAGTTAAAGGAGAACATCTGCGGTCCTCTGTGAGTACTGGCTGCTGTCCTCTGTCCTCAGCCAAAGCAAGGACATCTGTGGTGGCAACGTGACTATCTACCCATGCCTTTTATGTCCCTTTGCCCAAATGTGCAGCTGTTTCCTGGGTGGGAAAGGAAGGGAACAGTAAAAATCAGACAGAATAACAGCACTTTTAACAGGAGTCTTGTGAATGTATTAGGCATAAATGAAGAACTTTGTGCTACAATGTGAGCAATAATAGTATGAATACCAAATAATACCATTTATTAAATTCCTTATGCCAAGCACAGAACTTTGTATGCATTGTCCCTTGGATTCCTCATAAGAACATATTCATTTATTAAATAAGGAAACCAAGTTGCAGAAAGATTAGGCAATTTGCCCAGGGTTACAAAGCTTCTAGGTGGCAAAGCTGGAAAGACACTCATTTCTTAGGACAAGCCTGTGAGGGGAAAAGCTGCAACCCAGAGAAGTCAAGTGACCTGCCCAAGGCTGTGCAGTGCAGTGGTTAAGAGGATGGGCTCTAGAGTTAGACTTCCTGGGTGGGAATCCTCATATGACCTAGGGCAAATTGTTGAAAGTTTCTATGCCTCAGTTTCCTCATCTGTAAAATGGGTTCCAGTTGCTTCATAGGTTCTTATGAAAACAAAATGAGTAATTGTACTTATCAAGACTGGCCTATCACCTGATCCAAACTAAGTATTTGGTAGCTTAGCCAGGGCAGGGCTGCCACTAGCCTATGTGATAGAGTGGCCTGGGGACAGCTTGCCTGGTGTGTGAGTGGAGGAAAATTGGACATTCAGATATCTTTTGGTCCTTCTGGAGAAAAGAAATGAATACTGCTTTCTGGCTCTCAGTGGTAGGAGTCCTGCTTCTCCTCCAAAAGGGACTCCTAGGTTTACTGACCCCATGCTTCAGAAAGTCACATCTTTTGAACAGAATAATGGCCCTGTCTGAATTTCTGTCCACCGCCAGCTTTAACTGACCACAGAATTAGTAGGCTTCTGGCTCTGAATTGCTTGGGGGTCGGACCTTCATTTGGTATGTGCTGAGCTCTGTGGAGTTACCTTTAATATTTCCTTAGTAAATGCAATTTTGTTTTGTTTAAGCTGCTTTCCTTATCTTGGTAACTAGCCTCCAAAGATGGTCCTGCAATGGGCCATGCCTCTTGGTATTCACACTTTTGTGTAAGCCCCTCCCTCACTCAATCTAGGCAGTCTTTATGTATGGTAGAGAGATATGATATAATACGGTAGAACATGATATGATAGAATATGGTAGTAGTGACATTTGTAACTTCTGAGACTAGGTCATAATAAGTCTAGTAGCCTCTGCCTTGGGTTCTTTGAAAGCATGCTCTGGAAGAAGCCAGCTGCTGTGTAAGAAGTTCAGCTACTATAAGACCAGCCTGTTCTAATAAAGCCATGCTATCCATGTTGAGAGGCTGCATGGAGAGAGAGCCCCCCAGCAATTCTAGCCTTCAGGTGAGGGGTCAGATATGTAGGAAAGAAGCCATCTTGGACATCCTGCCCGGCTGAGCCCCCAGATATGTGTAGCCAGATCCACCATCTGATCACAGCTGCACAAAACCCAAGCAAGAGCCCAGTCAACCTACAGAACTACAGGAGATGACAATACAATGTTATTTTAAGCCACTGCTGTTTTGGGATCACTAGGAAGCACTAGATAACTGAAACACTCATGATTCCCCAAAGCTGCTGGTACAGTTAAGACACACTCAAATCCAATCCACAGATGAGGATTGCAAGCTGCTTCTTTATATTAAATTAGATTTTGTGGTAAATATACAAATCTGGACTAAAGTCTATATGCAAAACTTTTGTAATTCTTTCCATTTTTCCTTAATAGGAGAAATACTATTTTAACACCATCTACTACATGTTTATCTATTTGACTGTCACTTGCCTTCTCCTTTTCAATATATGTTCCAAGATGGCAATGATTTCATATGTTTTATTATCCTTTGTATCCTCAGTCTTGGTGACAGTACTTGATTTATACTAGGTCTACAATAAGTATTTGTTGAATTAATAAACACTTGAGGAGAGAGAAGATGAATGTATCACAGATGAAGCTAATATGTTATAAAATGTTCATGTTATAAATATATTCAGCCTACAGAAAACATCTCACATTGGCTTCAAGAATAAAATGTGACATATGAAGATATTTATGATATGTTAAGTAAAAAGGCTAGGTCTTTAAAATCAGCTTTCAAAGCAATAAGAACAAGCATAATTCCATTTTTAAAAAACTTTTTTTTGCAATTCTTTCTGTATACTTGCAGAAAGAGTACAAAAGCATTTTTGTCAAACTAATGACAACATTATCTGTGGGTAAAAAGTTCAGAAGGGAATTTTGTTTTTTTCTTAGCACCTTTCACATGCATTCTAAGATGTTTAAAATAAAATTGTATAGTTTTGTAATCAGGAAAAATGTTATTTAATACAGCTAAATTGGAGCATTGATATACCTCTTTTTCTTGTATTTTTCTGTATTTCCTGTCTGAAACCATAAAATCAAAGTCTTTCAATTCCTTCTCAAACAGTTATATATGTTTCATGTATATTTGTTCCATCCAACCTCCAGTACAGTCATAATACAGCACTTCTGCCCACATGAATAACAGCTACAACAAAAGTAGAAATAATCTGTTTATAGTTGAAGTGAATTCCTCGAAGAGTTTCTGCTGTTCAGATCACTGAGGGATTGCTTGCAGAATCATGAACACTGATAAGATGGAGCATTCCTTGGCTATAATCCGAGTTTCCCAAATAGAGCAGCAAATACTACATTTATAATTGTGTAGAAGCAAACTTTCTAACCCCTTGTGAAAGTAGAGAATGGCAGCAAATTTCTGTTTGCTTATAAACTTCGAAACTCATTAGAGAATGAAGGGGGAAATGCTTGCCTCTAAGATGGAGCAACGCCATTGCGGAGGTGGTACACATGAAGAAGGAGCAGCGCCCTGGCTACTACCCCATTCTGAATTTTTTTAGCTGTTGCACCTTCCCTTCTATGATTTACCACGAAGAACACATGCAGTTTATGCAAAACTGTCTTTTCCTGCATGACAAATGGTTACAGAGACTAGATATTCTCATGGCAATGAATGGTAGGAATTGCAGCTCCTTCCCAGCAGTAGTATGTCCTAAGGTGACTCCTGCTGGTTCTTCGGCACTAGTGGTAAAGAATCCATCTGCCAATGCAGGAGACAGAGGCATAAGAGATGAGGGTTCGACCCCTGGGTTGGGAAGATCCCCTGGAGGAGGGCACAGCAACTCACTCCACTGCTCTTGCCTGGAGAATCTCATGGACCGAGGAGCCTGGTTGGCTACAGTCCGTAGAGTCTCAAAGAGTCTGACATGACTGAAGCGACTTAGCATGGCATGCCTGGTTCTTTAAATGGCCCATCTTTGGACAGTAAGCATTGTTTAATGGTGAAAATGTTATGATTAGCCTCATTGATGACCAGAGACTGAGTCTATGTATCATAAAGGCTCCTCAAACCTGACTTTCCTCCTAGATTTTCTATCTGCATTGATGGCTACAAGCAATAGAATCTTCCTTACCTCCTCATTCTGTGTCTCCCTCACCTAGAAGTTCATGTCAGCCTCAGACAAGTCCTCAGTCTCTAATTTCTCTCTTGTTTCACTGTTCTGACTAGGGTTCAGTTCAGTTCAGTCACTCAGTCGTGTCCGACTTTGTGACCCCATGGACTGCAGCATGCCAGGCTTCCCTGTCCATCACCAACTCCCAGAACTTACTCAAACTCATGTCCATTGAATCAGTGATGCCATACAACCATCTCATCCTCTGTTGTCCACTTCTCCTCCCACCTTCAATCTTTCCCAGCATCGAGGTCTTTTCAAATGAGTCAGTTGTTTGCATCAGGTGACCAAAGTATTGGAGTTTCAGCTTCAGCATCAGTTCTTCCAATGAATATTAGGACTGATTGCCTTTAGGATGGACTGGTTGGATCTCCTTGCTGTCCAAGGGACTTTCAAGATTTCTCCAACACCACAGTTCGAAAGCATCAATTCTTCAGTGCTCAGCTTTCTTTACAGTCCAACTCTCACATACATACATGACTACTGGAAAAACCATAGCTTTGACTTGTTGACAAGTAATGTCTCTACTTTTTAATATGCTGTCTAGGTTGGTCATAACTTTTCTTCCGAGGAGCAAACATCTTTTAATTTCATGGTTGCAGTCACCATCTACACTGATTTTGGAGCCCCCCAAAATAAAATCTCTCACTGTTTCCATTGTTTCTCCATCTATCTGCCATGAAGTGATGGGACCAGATGCCATGATCTTAGTTTTCTGAATGTTGAGTTTTAAGCCAACTTTTTCACTCTCCTTTTTCACTTTCATCAAAAGGCTCTTAAGTTCTTCTTCACTTTCTGTCATAAGGGTGGTGTCATTTGCATATCTTGATTCTAGCTTGTGTTTCATCCAGCCCAGAGTTTCTCATGCTGTACTCGGCATATAAGTGAAATAAGCAGGGTGACAATATACACCCTTGATGTACTCCTTTCCCTATTTGGAACCAGTCTGTTGTTCCATGTCCAGTTCTAACGTTTCTTCCTGACCTGCATACAGATTTCTCAAGAGGCAGGTCAGGTGGTCTGGTATTTCTATCTCTAGTTTGAACCAGGGTTCAGGATCTCATCATCTCTTACCAAGACTAATGCACCAGCTTCCTAATTCCATTCCTAACAGATAATTTCTGTACATCTTTCCCACCAGATTAGGGAGTGTTCTTTAAAGATTGAGAACAAGTTCTGTAGGCCTTTAAATTTCCCAAAGATCATTGCTCCTAATAGGTGCTCAATAAATGATTCTTGCTCCCTGGTTTGCTTGCTTGGCATGGAAAATCACCGGGCCTCAGAAACTGAAGACCTGGGTTATGGCCCTCTGTATGAATTACCTATGACTGCCTCACAGAGCCTAATGACTTAAGGTAACAACAGTCATTGATTATTTCTCACATTTCCTGTGGATGAAGAATTTGAATAGGGAATAGTGTGGGTACTTATTTTTCCTGTCTAGTATCTGCAGCCTTAGTTGGGGAGACTTGAAAGTTAGGGGTAATGAACAGCTGGGGACTGGAATCATCTGGAGGTCTTTTTATTTACATGGGTGATGGTCAGCTGAGGCCACTGCTGGTTACCAGCCAGAACATCTGCACGACATGGCCTCTCTATGTTGCTTCTTTGCTTGGGTCACCTCAGAATGGCAGTGGCAACTGGCTTCTCAAAGCACGTGATCCAGGACAACCAGCTGGAAGCAGTGTTACTTTCATGACCTAGTCTTGAAAGGCACATAGCTCAGTTCTGCTGTAGTCATGCGCTTACCCAGTGTGACAGGCAGAATAATAACCCCTTAAAGATGTCCATGTCCTCATCCCCAAACCTGTGACTATGTTACCTTACCTGGCAAAAGGGATTTTGCAGATGTGATTAAGTTAAGGACCTTGAGATGAGGAGATTATCCTGGATTATCTGGGTGGGCCCAGTGTAATCACAAGTGTCCTTATAAACAAGGAGGCAGAAGGGTCAGAGCCAGAGAAGGAAATGTGATGCAGAAGCAGAGGACAGAGTGATGCTGGCCAGGAGCCAAGGAAGAGGCCGGACGCCTCTAGAAGCTGGAAAAGGCACTAAAACAAACTCCCCCTGGAGCCTCCAGAAGAAACACAGCCCCTCAACACCTTCACTTTAGCCTAGGAAGACCCATTTTGGAATTCTGATCTCCAGAACTGTAAGATAATATATTTGTATTGTTTCAGGCCATTAAGTTTGTGCTATTTTGATACAGCAAGCAGCAATAGAAAGCTAATATGCCCGGATTCGAGGAGAGGAACCAAAGACCACATCTCTCAATGGGAAGTGTGCCAGAGTCACATTAAAGCGCATGTGGACTGGAAGACATTGTTTCAGCCAGCTTTGAAAAATATGACCTGCCCCACTCTATCACTAAGTAGGTATATAACTGTAGGTTGATCTCACTGGGGTCTCAGTCTTCTCATCTGTAAAAGGAGGGGGCTGAGTGTGAAAATCTTGAAGCTTCTGGACCTAGAAGTTCCTGATCCTGTGATTGAAAGGAAGATGTAGCGTTTCCATGAGAAAGTCATCATAAATCGTGACTGATTTCCTAAGTCTTTCCTTGATCATGGCCATTCACATACTACTCTGAATGGAACTGAAATTGAGGGCCTGAGCCAGAAAATCTCAATAAAGTAGGTGTGGTAGATTCCCCAGAAGATAAGCTTTGAGGCAGGCTTTTTGTTTTAAATTTCAAAATATTTTTAGGAAAGAGGGAAGGAAGAAAGGAAGGAGAAAAAAAAAATTGATTGAAGCAGTGATCATTTCCTGTTCATCATAGGAATCCCAGCACTTCACATCCATCTAGTCTAGCAGGTAGGTGACCTCCAAAAATGTTGAATGAGAACCAAAAGAAAAAGACTCAGGGTCCATGGCTTTGCCTGATAGCTGTGGGATGGCTCAACTTTCAGCAGGTTACCAGGCAAGAACCCTTTCACCATTTTACCCTGGAAATGAATTCAGTAGTCTAACAGTTGGTCTCCTTTATTCTATCCTTGCCCTCAACACGGTAGCTAGAGTGCTCCTGATAAACTGTAAGGTTCATCATGCCACTTTTCTGTTGCGAACTCTCCAGAAGCTTCCTGACTCACTTGTAATTAAAGCCAAAGCCCTTTCCAGGGCTGGAACTCGGGTGAGGTGACTGAGGCACTGAGGGCCCACCTGCCCTCCCAGGTCCCAGAGAGAGAGCGCCTCCTTAATTTGTGGACCCTCAGCCCACCCCCATCCCCCAGACACTGGCTCTGACTCTGAGTGCAAGACCATCACCATCTAACCTCTCACCCCTCCACCTCTCTGATCTTCATCTCCCCCCACTGGCTCACTTGCCTTCTGGTGTTTTCCCAACACACACCAGACCCACTTCCATCTCAGTGTTTATTCTGCACTTCCTTTTGACAAAATGTGATTTCCCCAGATATCCATTTGGCTGCCTCCCTCATCTCCTTCAGGTCTCTGCTCAAGTGTCACCTTTTTCATAAACCATTCCATGATTGCCCTATTAAAATTCAACCTCTCTTTCCCACATTATTCTTATTCTTAGTACCTGTTGCCATCTAGCATGCTATAGTTTGTGTTTATTTTGTCAGTGCTCTGCCTTTCCTACTAGAAAATAGAAAATTACAGGATTTTAGAATAAACAGGTGCAAGCATGCTCAGTCGTGTCCAACTTTTTGTGACCCTGTGTACTGTAGCCCACCAGGCTCCTCTGTCCATGGATTTTTCCAGGCAAGAATACTGGAGGGGGTTACCATTTCCTCCTCCAGGGTATTTTCTTCACTCAGGGATTGAACCTGTGTCTCTTACATCTCCTGCATTGGCAGGCAGCTTATTTAACCACTAGCGCCACCTGGGAAGCCCAAGAATAAACAGTGGTTTACTAAAGGGATCAGAAGAGTATGACTTATTTTTATATGGTCTATGAGCTCAGAGTGGTCCTACAAACTGGAATTGTGCCCTCGCTTTCGTATATTGAGGTCCTAACCCTTGATGTCTCAGAATGTGACATTATTTGGAAATAGGGTCATTGCAGATACAATTAGTTGAGATCACACTGGAATAGGGTAGACTCCTAACCCAATGTGACTGGTGTCCCAACAGAAAGGAGAAATTGGGACACAGACACACAGGAAGAACATTGAATGAACAGAAAGGCAGAGATCAGGGTGAAGCCTCTGCAAGTTAAGGAATGCTGAAGATTTCCAATGGACCAGCAGCAGCCAGGAGAGAGGTATAGAATAGTCTCTCTGTCATAGCCCTCTGGAGGACCCAACCCTGTTGACACCATTATCTCTGACTTCTCACCTCCAGAATTGTGAGACAATAAATTTCTTCTGTTTAAGCCACACAGTTTGTGACACTTTGGTACAGAAGCCCTGATAAACTAATACACATGGTTTGTACATCTGTAAACAAGGAGGAGGAGGAAGAGAGGAAAGGGAGGAGAAGGAGGTGGTCCAGGAGAGGGGAAGGAGAGGAAGAAGAAATAATGGGAGGCAGTATGTGGCCCACAAAGCCTAAAATATTTGCTGTCTGGTCCTTTACACAAAAAGCTTGTTGACACCTAAAGTTTAGAGATCATATAGCCCATATAACTCATGAAGAAATGGTGGCCTTTAAAAATAAAATCATGTATCCAAGTTCATACATGATGTATGAACCCACTTTATCTATACCTAAAACCAGGCTATCTGATTTTAAGTCTGTTTTTTAAAAAAACTACACTACCATGGCTGCCAAACTTTAAAAAAATAATTTCATCAGTTTCCCCTTGTTTAAGTACAAAATGTTACTAAGACGATGTTTTCATCCATTATTCCAGCCTAGAAACCTGAGTTGTTTACAGAAACATATCGTAACCCATAATCTTTTGGAGCAAAGCACTACTATGATCCATATTTTTTCATTTTTGCTTTTGGGGCTTGCACGCCAGCAACTCATTTTCTGTGATACTGGTTCTGAAGCTATAATTCAAACATAAAGATCAGAAACAGTGTCTGCCTGCTCTCTGGAGCTTCTACAAGCTGTGTAGTATAGAGTTTGGTATTATGCATTTTATGCTAACGAGAAACAAAGTAGAATTAACTGTTGAAACAAACCCACATACCAGTACTAAAGACAAAGCTCATGGTAGTTCTTTTAATGTACTGCTAACTCAGGAAACTGCAAGATGAATCTATTTTGTCTTCATCAGCTCTGTGACTTGATGGTATAGACACCCCCACCCCCCACCAAAAAAAAAGCCTCATATTCTTGCTAATTCACCTTGGGTGAGGTGTTTAAACATCTGAGGGGGTCTCAGTTTTGCCATCTTTTAGCTGCCAAAAATGATAGTTCTTACTGCAAAGGGTTACTGGAAGGGGTACAGGAGTGGAGGGCAGAGGTGTTTTCTTCGCTTCTATGGCTGCTTCATTAGCTGAAGCATG
Source organism: Cervus canadensis (assembly GCF_019320065.1). Taxonomy (NCBI): domain Eukaryota; kingdom Metazoa; phylum Chordata; class Mammalia; order Artiodactyla; family Cervidae; genus Cervus; species Cervus canadensis. The sequence goes on along the minus strand of NC_057391.1, from coordinate 61,933,509 downwards.
TGCTGTGCTGTGGTCAGTCACCTCTGTCGTGTAGAGCTCTTTGCAACCTATGGACTGTAGCCATCCAGGCCCCTCTGTCCATGGGGTTCCCCACGCAAGAATACTAGAGTGGGTTCCCATGCCTCCAGGGGATATTCCCAGCCCAGAAATCAAACTCGTATCTCCCATATCTCTGGCGTCTCTTGCATTGCAGACAGGTTCTTTACCCACTGAGCCAGCTGTTGAAGCACAGTTGAAGCAGGTTGAAGCATAGATACCACTAATAAAGAGCACTGTGTATCAATTTCTGTTAAGATGCTAGTGAACCTCAACTGTGGAGGAAATGAAAAGGAAGTAAATGGGTTAAAGACAGTTTTCCAGCAAAGAGTATATGGGAGGACTGAACTTCCCAAGTTCAGAATGCACAAGTACTATAGGAATTACATTTACCTAAATCTGAACAAATTTTGCTCATTTTCCAGAATCCCCTCTCTAAAGCAGGAACCTAATCTAGAACTGAAACCTGGTGTTTGTTAGCTGGGCAGTCTTCAGTGATTTACTTAACATCTCTGTGCCTCTCTTCAAATGTTTGAAAAAAAGAAAAAAATGGAGTGGGTGGGAAGGGAATAACTATAGTATATAAACTGTAAATTGTTTCAAGAATTAAATAAGATAATGAAACTTGAATGTCTGTCCCCGACAATGTTCAAGAATCCAAAGTATGTTGATTTTTCTTATAAGTATACGGTTGAAGAAAATATGCAAATGTTCACATAATTATAATTATTTACATAATTGTTCATCTAATTATAACTAGCATGTGGAAACCCATCAGCATTTATTTTCATAAATGCCACTAGCCATATGTTTTGTGATCTGTGAAATAGTTTCACATATGCTCCAGCATTTGAGCTACACATTAAGAGTCTCAGGAGTCTTAGGTGGGCAAGTGGGGGCCAGCTAACCTGGGGTAGAGCTGAGTTCCAGGTCACACTTCTGCTCTTCTGCCAGGTCCTTTCCCTGTGTGTGTTGGTTCTAAATGGAGAGACATTTCTATTGTCTCAGTTAAGACTTAAGAACATTTTGCTTTTGGGTGTGAAAGCTCTGTATCACTGAGTCAAGGATTGTGTGTATGCAACTTGGAGACATTATCCCAGTAAGAAAGATTTACTGCAGACACCATAATCTAGAGGTTTTTCGACCTTTTCTGGATCCCAAATCCCTTTGAAAATTTGATAAAATTATCCTTCCTTACATGCACTTTTACACTTACCCCAAAAATTGTATGCATAAATTTGTGGCTTTCACAGATCCCCTAAATCCTTCTAGGATCCTTAATGAAGCCACATAGCAGGTTTAAGAATCTTTAATTTAAGAAGATTAGCATTTAATTTAAATACAACAAAGCTAGCACTCACTTTTATATTCTCCTTAAGACCTTTAGTTTTTCAGTCCTCCACTTTCTATCCCCATTTTTTCCCTGGAATCAAAGGAGAGGAAATAAGACAAAACTGAACAAACTCTTCTGGTTCTAGCTAAAGACCTAATCAGATGCAGGAGTGGCACAGAGCATTTTGTTGCAAACTGAAGACATATTCTGGGAGTTGGTGATGGACAGGGAAACCTGGCATGCTGCAGTCCATGGGGTCGCAAAGAGTCAGACACAACTGAGCAACTGAACTGAACTGAAGACATATTTACCCATTACCTATAGTTGACACCCTAACATGTTAAGCAGCAAAGAAGGAACAAAAAGATATTCAGAATGAAAGACTTCTAAAGCAAAAGGTTCAAAATCTAGCATGCCACCCCTTTGTACTGGGTAACAGAGTTACCCAGTTTCACTTTTAACTCCTTTAGAAAAGGCTGGGGTCCCGTAGGTTGTTTGGCCATGACTCACTGCTCCACCAAAGACTATCTGAAGCTCCTTCCAGCAACCTTACACCTTTTGCTGGCCTTCTCCATGCCAGCTCCTTGCTCCTCCTCTTCCTAACCTTATAAATCTCACCTGGCCAGTGTTGCATAAACTTGCAGGTACCGGCTGCTGGACATGGCGAGTAGAAATAGCAGATCTCTTGAGCCCAGGCACCGGGGGAAACACACTCTTTTCCTTACCTGATGGGAAAATCCAGACTCGCTGGGTGGACAGCCTGTTGTAAGATGGAACCGGTAGTGGAGAGGGGCTACATAACACATCTTGTGTGCTGTGCTGTGCGGAGTCTCTCAGTCACGGCTGACTCTTAGCGAGCCTGTCAGGCTCCTCTGTCCATGGGGATTGTCCTGACAAGAATACTGGAGTGGGTAACCATTCCCTTCTCCAGGGGATCGTCCCAACCCAGGGATGGAACCCAGGTCTCCCGCATTGCAGGCAGATTCTTTATGGTCTGAGCCACCAGCCACCTATTACATATGCTATACAGATTAAAGTTTTTGCGAGTATAATAGGGACTCAGGTACCCTGTTCCCCAACGAATCTAAGGGCCGGGACAGCGCCCAGGGAATTGCAGGGAGGAAGAGCAAAATTGTCTCAGGAACCCTAAGTTAGGACCTGCCTAGCTACTTACTACCTACCTTCCTCCCTCCCACCCTCCTACCTTTCTTTCACCACCCCCACCCCCACCCCCTGCAGGAATGGCCCAGAGGCTCCAGATCTGAAGACCAAGAACTGTCGGCAGCCTCTCCGGTTCTCACGCGCGGCAGGACGGAGATTGTGTGCGGGCGGCTCACCCCGCTGCCGGGACGCTGGCTTGTTTATTCAAGTGTGGGTCAGATTAGCCACCTGGGGCACAAATCCTGTGAAAAGAGTCTTAGAGCGAGGCGAGCTCTTGCAGGTAGGAAAGTGTAGCCGCCGAGCTCAAAATGACGCGGGGCTGGCGGTGCGGGAGCCGGGTGGCCTCCAGCCACGCTGCGCTGACCCCCCGGGTGCCTGCCAGACGTTCCCGAAGGCCGCGTACTGAGCCCGGGACGCGCGCCGAGGTCCTCGGGGTGGCAGCCCAACCCGGCCTCTGACCCGGGTGGGTGCACGAAGAGGAGCAGGAGCGATGTGTCCGCAGCCGCCTGAGAGGAGCGGGAAGCGCCCGGGCTGGCTCTGAGCCGGTACCCAGGTTGGGGGAGCCGGGCGTCCGTTTGCTCGCACCGGGGGATCGGCCCCCTCCTTACTGTTCAGTCTCTCAACGCCTCTCTCCGATTTCTCCGACTCCTTGAATTTGAGTTTGTGTCATCTCTGAGTCTGGCGCTGGGGATGCCAAGGGCCGGAAAAGAGGTAACGTGGGCCGCATGCACTTCGGACCAACCTCTTGGTGCGTGAGCTGGGACTTGGCATTGGTGAGAGAGGCGCTCCTTCAGAGCCCTATTTTCTGTATTACTTTCCTGCCCCCGGCCCGTCCCCGGTGCAATCCCCCAAGCCAAGGGCCCCTGGAATCTGGAGATGGACCCTGTTACTTTCTCTGACGCTGGTACCGCTCCTTTGGGCTTAGTGCATTTTTATTCTATGAAGTAAGCATATAGTGTCCCTGACTCCCCCACCCCCAGACTGATGCTTTATAATGCCCAGGCTGAGCCTCTGAAAGAGGCGAAGGAAGGGAAGGGCTGTAGACAGTGCACATGCCTCCTGGAGCTTCTCTTCTGGTCCATTTGTTGCTGCCCTCCTCAGTTTGAGAAAAATGTTGGGGGGCATCACCTTGCCCCCTACCTTGGGTTGCACTGGTCCCCAGAGACCAGGCCTTGGTGGTTGTCACTGCTTTATTTTGGGGACCCCAGAGTGGATTTCCTGAAGCCATAGGTCCCTTTCATCCCTGCTGTAGACATGGGGACTACAGATTATGCTTCTAGCTTTGTCCTATGCAGGCCCTTGGCTACCTGAGGTGACTGGAAACATGTCTCTAGCTGGTAGGCTGATAGTCAAATAACTTAAAAAAATCATTTTGAAAGAATATTTTTTGTAAACTCTTATTGAAATACTGCACAAGTAGAAAAGTGCACAAATTTCATGTATACAACCTGATGAGTTTTCACAAAGTGAACACCAACAAGCATTTGTTACATCTATAGTATATTATACTTGAAGGACATTGGTGAAGAGGATCTCGCTTTCCCAATGACTTTGATATATTTAGGCTATTTGTGAAAATATCCAAGTTTCGTTTATACAATAACAATTTCTTGGGTCACAAACCCCTTTGGACGAAGCTTTCCTTGCAAAAGACTCTTAGCATGAAGTAAGGGGAGACAGTTAGATAGTACTGCCCAGTTGACATCTGGTTGGGAAACCACAACAACTCATTTGATACAGTCTGATGTCCATGTAGGACTATGCTTCTGCCTCCAAAACTGATCCCACAGTGACAATGCATTTTATCCAGGTCACATTGTTCATGCACAACAGGGAGAGAAAGAGAAGAGTGTATATGCTGAGAATGAAGACATTCCAAGGCTTTAACTTTCTTGCTACATTCCATAATAATTTATTTCCAAACAGCATCCCTGCTGTAGAATCAAGTGGGTGCAACTGACTTTTTTTTTTTTTTTTTTTTAAGAAAGGGAGCCTAAAACAGTGAGAAGCCAAATATCCTGCACTGTGTACCAATCCCGTGTTCTTTGTCATAATCCTTCCTTGGAAACGGAGGAATTTCAACACCCATGCCCTGTCTGCCATCCACATGTTAAACAAGTTAAGACATAAAGGCAGTCTTTTCATCTGTATGATCTCTCTGGAGTCTTCATTAGAGTTCCCTGTCTATTTTTGGTCTGTTTTGAAGGATTAAAAATATATTCCAGAAAGTAGCAAGAGAACAATGTAAAGTGTAAGGAACTGAAGTAATATTACATTGTATTTTATTAATAAGAAAATATTAGAATCCAATAGTTTTATCTTTGAGTGAGGTGTATCAAGGGTTGACAACAGTCAGATGTCTGGAGAAGGAAAACTGTATAATCAGGTTTCTATTTCTTCTGCAGACCAGAGAAGAGGAAATGGGCTCACATTTTAGCAAGAAGTATAGAGTAAAATTGTTAAAAGTGAGAGGCGTTAAGGGATCAGAAAAATCAGAGATGGAAAATGCTTTGGATATGTCATCTAATCTATTATTTCCTATTATTATTGCTCTCACTAGTTATGACTGTCTTCTTTGACAGGTATTAGTTATCTTGGCAGAGATTATGTTCCTGGGTCAGATCTATACCGATAAATCATAATGAATGTTAATGCAATGAATACAGATTCAGGTAAACAGCCCTCATTCAGTCAATGCCCGAGATGTGTGCAGCACCAATGATTATAAAATCAATGTGAGATATAGCCCTTTCCTTTAAACAGTTTCACTAAATAAAACTCAATACTAGGATGGCTTCTTACCTACTTTACTCATGTAATCATTACCTTTGCAAAATAATAATAGCCAATATTTACTGAACACTATGTACCTGCCATTTTATTACATTAACTCATTTAATGCTTATAAGAACATTATGAAATAGAAATTTTTATTCTCAGATTACAAAGGAGGAAACCAAGACTCTGGAGGTTAAGCCATTTGACCATGATTTTAACAAATGATATATGTTTCTTGATCTTGGGCCCAAGAAAGACCTATGTGGACTCTGGTCCATCCTCATATTTTACAATGAGGAAACAGACCCAGCAGAGGTAAGTAGCCTCTCAAGATCACAGCCTTTTCCCGAGGAAGGTCACATAAGCCTTGCCCTAAGGTGGGTTATGTATAAGAGCAGGAGAAGATAAATTTCTGGGTCATGATTTTGTTCACTGTTCTAAGGACCAAGAAGATATCCTGAAATTCTCTGTAACAGTAAGCTGCAAGGATGGAGCTGCTGGTGCCCTGGTCTTGAGAAAGCCTCCAGGACAAGCCATGTTGGTCAGAATCTATGGCCATAGGGTATCCACCCTTTTGCAAGCCCAGCTCTCAGCATGTATAGGTGAAGTCAGATTCAGCTAGTCTGAATTTTGGAGCCACCACCTACTAACTTTGTGACCTTGCAACTTATACAAGCTCTCTAAATTTCAGATTCTTATCCGTAGAGCCGAAGTTTTATGAGGGTTGCTGTGAGGGCTAGACAGCAAATATGAGACAAATGGCAAATATTAATAAGAGAAAAACAAATGCTACATGTCTCCTGAGATCCTTTATAATTCCAATTCCATAGCTTCAGCAGACACTCAATAGGCAAAGATTTGAAGACTTGATGTGGTTTTTAATCAAGGACTTAGAATGAAGGACTATCACACCTATAGGATTAGAAATCTTTTCATTTGCAAAAACCTATTTTGTGTGTTCTGGATATAGTAATACTATGATTACCATATTTAACAGTTTATAAAGCACAAGCTAGGCATATTCCTTACCTGATTAATAATGTCTAGGTGTCAGCCTTTTAGGGGTATCAGCACTGAAATTATAAGTGAAATGACTTTCAAAACAGTAGTTTTCAAGCTTAAGTACACTGGGAATCAGAGAACCTTGTGAAATATGTAGATTTCTGGATCTAGATCTTAGACATCCAGGCCAGGAAATCTGGATTTTTATCTGCACCTCCAGCCTTGTTCTGAAGCTTATGGCCCTCAGAACATACATTGAGAAAGGCTGTTCTTAGGGCTCACTGTTCAGCCCAATGAACGAATGCCCTCCATTCAGCAGTTAGCAGCAGAGGAGCTCTTGAATAATGATGGATTTCTTTTCCTAATCTGTATGCTTTAAAGATACAGCTTCATTTGATCCATCCATATTATGTTCTATAAAAACACCAAGATTCCCAAGTAAACTTGAGATGGGGAAAAGACTGGACTGATTGCCCTCACCAGTTCTGATCACTAGGCTGTAATCAATTTAGCTCTCTAACAAGTGATTTTTTTCTTTGGCATGAGAGAGAAAAAGAGTGAGTGGATGGAGTTGATAATAGATGGTTTGCACCCATCTAAAATGTGGGCTAGAAATAAAGCTGTCTCAATAGAGCTGAAGCTGAGTTCTCTCTACACACATTGAAAGATTCATATCAGGGTCTCAACAAGGTATGACAGGGGCCTTAATTAGAAACTCCTGGACTATGAGTTTCACAAACTCGTTGGTGGGCCAATGGCCACTTTAGTATCTGGGCTTCAGCAAAATGAGATAACAGCTATCATCCAAAAACATTTAGGTTAAAAAAAAAAAAAAAACAACAAAAACTACTATCTGGTGCTTTAAAATAAAATAAAATGAAATAAGGACATTCTTTTAAGAACAGCATGTCACTGTTGAATTCAAGTTTAAATATTAAGGAGCATATTTTGTTAATGATTAAAACAGTAGTGATTGGTTTAGGGGACTTGGTAAACATTTAATCTGTCCTTATTCCTTACTGAAGGAGCACACTGCCTAGTGCCCCAGGATGGGCATTAGGTAACTATTTAATGGAGTTTTAATTTTGTATTGTTATTAATAATTAATGTAATTTTGATTATGTTGGAAGCTGGAGGTATATTGTCAGCATCCTTTCAGGGCAATGGTATTGCCCTGACCTGTTTAATCAGAGATTCTTAGAGGAAGTGGGCTCAGCAGTGATTTAAATGAAAGAAGGTTGATATTTAATAAAACTTCAATTAAAAATTTAAATCATTTTCAAATTAAAAAGGGTCATGGAAATTATCTGGCCTAATTCTTTCATTATGCAGATGAGAAAACTGAGACCCATGAGAATTAAAGGGCTTGCCCAAAGCTATTCAGCTTGTCTTCCTTGTTTGATGTTCTGTTGGGTTAAAAGACTTCACAGGCCTGACTTGGAAAAGATGGCAGGAGACCTTGGCTCCGCTTTCACAGTTGTTTCTCTGATCTCATGCACTTCCCACCCTTTTGTAACCTGTGTTCCACACAGGAAGTAGTTCCTGTTTTCTAAATATTGGAAGTGTGTGACGGTAGTTTTTATAGAAGAGCTACCTTGGACCAGTATCTTTTTAAGTTAAGCCCTAAATGCTCTGCTTGAGACAGTGAAGGGTAATGACAATCCCAGGGAAAGAAACCCAGCACTTTAGTAGACCCATGCTCCATCCTTCAGTATGCTCTTGCCTACCTGGAGCTCTGGGCCGTGACCCTCAGCCTTGCCCTGCAGCCAGAGTAGCTCCAGAGCAGAGGCTGTGATTTAATTCAGGGCTCTGGGCGAGTCTCTTTAACCTGGCTGTACTTCCCCTTCAGTGTTTGTAAAACAGAGAGATGATGCTCCATCAGAGGCACTGTGTGAATTTAGCTCCTGTTTGGGAAGGTTTTAAAGCTATACATTCCACCTCCCTGCTAATATGATTAATAGCACTTTCTTAATGGAAGGGGCCAACTCCTCATCTTCCTTCTTCCTTTAAAAACAGACCAAAGGGTATCTTTTCTTGTGTCCTTGTGGCCATGAAGGTTGTTGCTTCTATAGTTGTTACCTCTTTAGAACATCAGATAGCTGAGGTTAAGGATTCTTAGGTGCACCACAAGTAAACCACAACATCAAAAATCAACAATAACAACAAAAATAACTGCCTTGTCGGTTCTTTGAACTTCTGAGTTACAAACAGACTTTTCTGTTTGTGTAAAAACGTGGCCCCATCCTGTCTCCAAGCCACCTCTGTCCTCAGAAGGGTTAGGTCTGGAGGGGCAGAGTGTCTATTAGGGGTGACTTTCTGAGGGTCATCACCAAGGCTTTCCACAAGCATTAAAAAAAAAAGTTTTGGAAGGAAAGTCATCTTTTAATAGCCAAAGAGGTACCTCTTTTAGGCACACAGCTCTGAGCACAGCCTGTTTCTCAACGTTTGGAAATCTTTTAACAGTTTATGGAAGGCCTCCCTTTAAACCAATCCAACAGCTCCTTTCTCCATAACCTGATTTTAGAGGTGTTTCATTATCTCTAATTATTCGGGGTAAATGGTGATTACTCAGTGTTTTAATCATCAGTTTGGGCAGCAGTTACTCCTAAAGTCAGGGAAGCCCACAGACTCCCATGGGTATTTTTGAAAGGTACTGCGACTAGTCGGTGCATGCTTTCTAGTACCTCTGCACGTGGTCCCCAGGTGAGCCCCGGTCGCTTCCCAGAGCTGGACACAGCGGCGTCCCAGCTCGGGCGGCGGCAGCGGCGGACTCGGGCGCTGCCTGGGTTTCCGGGACCAGGGCCTGCGAGGCGAGGCCCGGCGGCTGGATGGGAGGATGTGGGCGGGGCTCCCATCCCAGAAAGGGAGGCGAGCGAGGGAGGAGGGAAGAAGGGAGGGGCTGCCGGGGAAGAGGAGGAGGAAGGAAAGAAAGAAAGAGAGAGGGGGAAAGAGGAGGAAGAAGATGCAAGAGGGCAGAGGAGGAAGGAGGGAGGGAACGGGAGCGGAGCTCGGCCCGGAAGCTAGGTGAGTTTGGCATCTGAGCGGAGGGACCCGAGCCTGCGACGTCGCTGCTGATCAGTGCTGAGTATCTCGCCTCTCTCCCTGATGGGATTCCCGTCCGCGCCGTCTCGAGCCTGCTGCGCCCCAATCCTCGGCCCTCGCCCAGGTTCACTGCAGCTGTTCAGAGGTCCCCAGGAGCTGCTGCTGGCGAGCCCGCTACTGCAGGGACCTATGGTGAGCAAGGCTAAACCTGGCGAAGGGCGGAGGGGGTTGCTGTGAGGCGCATCCTTGAGGGGAGAAGTAGGGGATTCTGGTTGTGGTCGAGGCAAAATGTGTCGTCCCCCACCCCCCACCACCCAATGGTGGTACTAGAGGTTACAAGAGGTAGGGATGCTGGTGCTGAAAGACACTTCCATATACACTGTTGCCTCTGCCCAGACCACTTTCTCCGTTCGGTAGCCCCGGGCGATTTCAGCGTTTAGTAGGTTCAGGGCAGGAGAAAGGGGGAGAGGAGAAGCCTTTCGTTGGAGGTCGTTGGGAAAGACTGTAGGGTCGTAAGCGGAACATGACGCTCGTGGACTAGCATTTGTGACTGCCCGGCGGGAAGAGTCGGAGAGAAAAGCGAGAGGTGATTCTGAGGTCCGGAGAAAGTGAGGGGATTGAGGGGCGTCGAGATGGAGAGAGAACACCTAACCTGGGTGGGTTCGGTGGTGGGAAGCGCAGTTCTGCGGTTTCTGGAGCGTGCCCGCCGCCGGAGGGCTGCGTCTAGGGGAGTGTCACCCAACCCAGCCCCCAGTCGGCTAAAGCCCCTGAGCGCAGGCGAAGCGCAGTTGCCCAATACGCCTGCTCCACGAGCTATTCTCGTGGACTTGGAGCATCCAGGGAGCTCTTCCATCCTTTCATGGTGTAGGGTCTGTCGGGACGGTGGCCGGGATGCTAGCCGCTCTGGGGACGCAGGTCCCAGGGTTGTCGTGTCCTTTGGAGAGTCGCTGGCGAGATGCACATCGGACGCACTGTTCTTACTGGCCCTTCCGGCCCAGAGCCGACGGGTGAGGGTCCTGGGATTCTCAGGTCCCTGCAGACCCCTGCCCGCGGGAGCTGGGCCAGCGGCCTTAGACGCTGCCTAGGCACCAATTGGTGGATGGTTAGGGTTGCGTTTTATGAGCTTAAGTCTTTGTGAGACATTAAAACCCCGAAAGACATTGAGTTGGTAAACTGAGGCCAGCTCTGAACAAACTTTGGAGTTGGGAGAAAACTCGAGCAAGAAAGCAAAAGACAGTTGCGATAAGATCCATCCCTGACCCCCAAGAAAAAGTTCTGGAGACGAAAGTGATTTTCGACTTTTATCTCTTAATTAAGAAAATTGGGGGAGAAAAATGTGATTAGAGAAGAATCCTTCTGAATCTGAAATTGAAACACAGCTCCCTCTTCCCCAGGTTTCTCGGTTTTAGCGCTGCGCGCTCTCGCGCCGCGCCCTGGAAGATTCTTAGGGTCGGAGGATGGTCTGGGGACTGCGGGGCTCCCGCCCTTTCCACTGTCCCTTCGCCCGCGGGGACCGGCCCTTCTTCGTCTGCTTATCCCATTTCTGGAGCTCCTCCCACGGGGCATTTTGAGGGTTCTAAGCGTCTCAAAACTCTTTGCTCTTCCAAACCCTTTCGCAGTCAGCCCCAGCCGTGGCTCGGGAGCGGGAAAACCTAAAGCCGGTCAAAAAGCAGCGCGACTCTCGCCGGGTGTGGACCGTCGCGCAGGGGCGCCCGCGGCCTCCGCAACTCGGCCAGTGCGGTGTCTGGCGGCGCTGGGCAGCCGCGGCCGGAGAGAGGGCTAAGTGCTTGATCCTTTCCTCCTCTTCTCCAAGTGCCCCCAAGTTTGCGGGGGAGAGTGAGGTGGGCAACTTGAGCCCTTGAGCTCTGAAGCGACCCGAAGCAGCAACTGGGTACAGCCCCAGGAAAGGGCAGCCGGTGCCCTGCGCTTTGCAGCGGGAATCGTGGGACTCGGGACCCCGGGGCGGGCCGGGTTGCCGCAGAATTGCGTGGGTCAGGATTTTGAAAAGGCCCCGGGCTGCCGCAGTTGTAGGTCAGGTTTTTTCTTCTTCTTCTTCTTCTTCTTTTAAGGCCCCCGGGCTGAGCGACCCACGCATGCAGCATCTTTGGTTAGAATCAGAACCCTAGTAATTCCTTGAGCTGTGGGTTGGTAAAATTCTTGAAGAAATATTTGCTGCGACTCTGCAGCCGGTGCAAAGGAGGAAGGGGGTGGGGGAGGAAGTGGCGGGGGAGGAGTAGTGGTTTAAAAAAGACAAGCTGGGGAGAGAGCGAGAAAGAGACTCAGACGCAGAGGTCGAGCGCGGGCCGAAAGCTGTTCACGGTTTTCACGACTCCTGGGAATGCGGTGCGATTTCCTTTCTGCGGCGGGTCGGGAGTTGTAAAACCTCCGCGACCTTGAGACCTGAAACATGTGATGCGCCTTTTCTCAGGAGACGCCTCTTTTCCAGTCTGTCGCGAGCCTTGCGTCCCTGCGCCCGCCGCCTTGCCTGGAATGGCCCGCCGACCACTTTCTTTGGGGATTTGCTTTGCTTGGCGGGGGATCGCCGTAGTGCGGAGTTTTTCTCCGTAAAGGAACCGGAGGAAGGAGCCTGGCGGCGGCTTCCTCATCACCTTCCCACACCGATAAGCGCCTAAATATCTCCCCCTCCCGCCCCGCGCGACAGGGTCCGCAGCTTTGGGCTGGGAGCTAAAGCGGCTGTCCAATTCTTCTGGACATTCTCAGGCGTTCGCCAGGGGGTGACTAGCTGTCACTGGGAGCAGTATTTAGCCTCTCCGAGACCCTGGGGAGGAAGTGGGGTGCGCGCGGCGTGTGTGTTTGTGTGTCCCTCAGCGCTTTCCTTTTTAAATGACCCTCGGTGGTGAGGCTTTCGGCGGCTGAGACTCCGCGGCCCCCTATCCCGGCCCCATTGGAGCCGGGCTCGCGCTGAAAGGCGCAGCCCCTACGGTACTCCCCAGACCCTTGGCTTCAGGCCACTGGCGCGAGGGCCCAGTTCGACGCCCGGAAGGCTACAGGTAGGGGCGAGGACCACGTCCTCCACGCGCTGCACCCGGAGACCCGCCGAGGGCTCCGCAGAGCGCCACGGCGAGCTCCTCCCGGCCCGCTGGAGGCTTGGGGCTGGGGGCGGGGAGGCGGGCCTCTCCGGGAGGGGGGTGGGGCCGCGGGCGGGGGCGGGCGCGCGGGCCCTTTCACCGCCCGCCTCGGGGAGGGCGGGCTCCTCCGTGCGTGGGGAGGGGCCTCTGCTCTCACGTGACTCATAGGGGCTGGAAGAAAAACAGAGTCAGTCTGCGCCAGTCTCATTATATTCAAATATTCATTTTAGGAGCCATTCCGTAGTGCCATCCAGAGCAACGCACTGCCGCAGCTCCTCTGAGCCTTTCCAGCAAGTTTGTTCAAGATTGGCTGTCAAGAATCATGGACTGTTATTATATGCCTTGTTTTCTGTCAGTGAGTAGACACCTCTTCCTTCCCTCCTCCCGGGAATTCACTCTGCCCTCCCCACCCGCGCTCGCCTTGTGTCCCTTCCGTCGGACCTTCCTTCCAGAGTCCACACTCTTCTTTCTGGCAGCGCTGTCGCTTTCTTCTAGGCCGGGCAGCCGCTGCGCTCGGAGCCTACCGGTTCTGGTTCAAGTGCCGCTTGCTCCCACTGGCTCTCTCTCTGATCCCTGCGTTGCAAGAAAGGGGAGCGAGAAGGGGCTGAGCAGATGGAAGGTCCTCAGTCCGGGGAGCTGACCGCCCCCCTCCCCACATGACTGGAGAGCACCCAGTGCCCCTGTGGCGCGCTCCTAGCTGCTTGTCAAAACTCACAGAGGTCGCCCTTGGAATCATACCCTCCCACACCCCCTTCCCTGGGAGTGAGCGAGAGGGCGCGATCAGATGCTTTTTGCTGGGCATTTCAAACTCCTCAGCCACAGTAAAATAAACCCTCTGGCCACTCGGTACGCTCCCAGATCCTGCCGCCCCGTCTCTTCACCCTGCTCCTGCTTCTCTGCTTTCCCTCCCTCCTCCGAACCAGCTGGAAGTTGTGGAAGTCGGGCTAGGAAGGGCGGAGGAAGAAGGGGGGTGGAGGAGAAGGGAGAGAGAGGCTGAAGGTCTGAAGTGGAGAGGAGAGCGCTGGCATTTGAACTCTCCCTCCCCCACCCTTCTTTACCTTCTCACTGTTAACTGTTTATCCCTAAAGAAGCCAGGCTGAGATCATGGCTCAGATAGCAGTTGGGACAAAAAAAGATTAACAGGATGGAGGCTATCTGATTTGGGGTTATTTGACTGTAAACAAGTTAGACCAAGTAATTACAGGGCAATTCCTACTTTCAGGCCGTGCACGGCTGCAGCTGGTGGTGGTGGTGGGGGGTGTGTGTCGGGGGAGGACACAAACTTGATCTTTCTGACCTGTGTTACTTCTGGCCCCTCTAGCTGTAGCTCTCCACGCCTATGCAGAGACATCTCTATTTCTCTCTAGTTATTGGTGTTTATTTATTCTTTACCCTTCCACCTCCTCCCCTCCCCAGAGACACCATGATTCCTGGTAACCGAATGCTGATGGTCGTTTTATTATGCCAAGTCCTGCTAGGAGGCGCGAGCCATGCTAGTTTGATACCTGAGACGGGGAAGAAAAAAGTCGCCGAGATTCAGGGCCACGCGGGAGGACGCCGCTCAGGGCAGAGCCATGAGCTCCTTCGGGACTTCGAGGCCACACTTCTGCAGATGTTCGGGCTGCGCCGCCGCCCGCAGCCTAGCAAGAGCGCAGTCATCCCGGATTACATGCGGGATCTTTACCGGCTTCAGTCTGGGGAGGAGGAAGAGGAAGAGCAGATCCAGGGCATCGGTCTGGAGTATCCTGAGCGCCCCGCCAGTCGGGCCAACACCGTGAGGAGCTTCCACCACGAAGGTCAGTCCCTACCTGGAATCTGGACTGGGGTGGGGCAGTGGAAGCTCCGGGAAGACGAGGAGTTCAGGTTACATCAGAGCCCCAAATCCAGGAGACTGAGAAAAGAGAGCTGCTTACCTTCAAGAGTCTCCAGAGCTGTGGCTGAATTTATTTTTTGGAGACAGAGGGAAGGGAGGGGTCGGCAAGAAGGGGAATGACACCACTCAGACGTGGGTTAGCCCCTGCGGTGTGTTTTTGGTATATCAAAGCCTTTTATGCCAGGTTTTCTGCCTTTTTTTTTTCCAAAGCACCTACTGAATTTAATATTACAGCTGTGTGTTTGTCAGGTTTATTCAATAGGGGCCTTGTAATCCGATCTGAATGTTTCCTAGCGGATGTTTCTTTTCCAAAGTAAATCTGAGTTATTAATCCACCAGCATCATTACTGTGTTGGAATTTATTTTCCTCTCTGTAACATGATCAACAAGGCATGCTCTGTGTTTCCAAGATCGCTGGGGAAATGTTTGGTAACATACTCGAAAGTGGAAGAAGAGGGAGAGGGTGGCCGTGTGCGTGTTCCCTCCTGCCTCTGCTCTGCTGGCCCCCTTTTTCTTTACAACCACTTGTAAAGAAAACTGTGTACACAAAGCCAGGAGGGCTTTCAAAGGGGAGTCTGATGGTGGTGGAGTGAGGAGCTGACACATGGAAATTATTAGACATGTAAAGGAGGTTGGGAGATCCTGTCTGTGGTGCTTGCTGAATGCTAGCTAGGCTTGGCTGGTTTGCTCACTGCCTCATTTATCTGCTCTGTCAAATTAAAGGTGCGCTTATTTCTCCCAAATAGGCTTCCACTATATAAACAGAATTCACTACGCATCACCCAACTCTTAGCTGTTTCTTGACTTTTCAGTCTCGGAAGAAGCTCATGTGCCTTTTTTCCCTGTTCTCTTATTTTTTCCCTCCCCAACTGTGCCTAGAACATCTGGAGAACATCCCAGGGACCAGCGAAAACTCTGCTTTTCGTTTCCTCTTTAACCTCAGCAGCATCCCAGAGAACGAGGTGATCTCATCTGCCGAGCTTCGACTCTTCCGGGAGCAGGTGGACCAGGGCCCTGACTGGGAGCAGGGCTTTCATCGTATAAACATTTATGAGGTTATGAAGCCCCCGGCAGAAGCGGTGCCTGGGCACCTCATCACACGACTACTGGACACAAGACTGGTCCACCACAATGTGACGCGGTGGGAAACTTTTGATGTGAGCCCTGCAGTCCTTCGCTGGACCCGGGAGAAGCAGCCCAACTACGGGCTGGCCATTGAGGTGACCCACCTCCATCAGACACGGACCCACCAGGGCCAGCATGTCAGGATTAGCCGATCGTTACCTCAAGGGAGTGGGGATTGGGCCCAGCTCCGGCCCCTCCTGGTCACCTTTGGCCATGATGGCCGGGGACATGCCTTGACCCGACGCCGGAGGGCCAAGCGTAGCCCCAAGCATCACCCACAGAGGGCCCGGAAGAAGAATAAGAACTGCCGGCGCCACTCGCTCTATGTGGACTTCAGTGATGTGGGCTGGAACGACTGGATTGTGGCCCCACCAGGCTACCAGGCCTTCTACTGCCACGGGGACTGCCCCTTTCCGCTGGCCGACCACCTCAACTCCACCAACCATGCCATTGTGCAGACCCTCGTCAACTCTGTCAACTCCAGCATCCCCAAAGCCTGTTGTGTTCCCACCGAACTGAGCGCCATCTCCATGCTGTACTTGGATGAGTATGACAAGGTGGTTCTGAAAAATTATCAGGAGATGGTAGTGGAGGGATGTGGGTGCCGCTGAGATCAGGCCTTCCTTGGGGACACACACACACACACACACACACACACACACACACACAACACACCCATCCACTACTCACCCACACACTACACAGACTGCTTCCTTATAGCTGGACTTTTATCTTAAAAAAAAAAAAAAAGGAAAAAAACTAAACATTCACCTTGACCTTATTTATGACTTTAAGTGCAAATGTTTTGACCATATTGATCATATATTTTGACAAAATATATTTATAACTACATATTAAAAGAAAAAATAAAATGAGTCATTATTTTAAAGGTAAACTAAGTTCTTTTTATCTTCAATTCTTTCTCTTTTCCTATACTCCGTCTCTTTTGGAGGAGATTTTTTTTTTCTGTTAAGGTGGGGTTGGGGTACAGCAGAAGTCAGAGGGTGGTACCTGGGGGTGGTTACCTTGGAAGACAGGAAATAGATGGTGGAGGATGGGAATTGCCAGGGTAAATTGTTCTCCACTTCTGTTTAATGTTAACAAGGACAAACAGGCAGCGCCCTCTCCCATCTGGATGGCACATGCCTTGGAGAAACAGTGGGATGAAAGGAGTATGCCAGATTAAAGACTCAGTTTTGGGCTCCTTGTATATCCTCTGCTTTTGTTCACCTGTTAGAGGTGTGTCCCAGCAAAGTGTGATGGATAAGAGTCTCAGCTCTAGGGAAATGGTTCCCACTTCTGCTTTTATGATACCTCAGGGTGTCTCCAATTGCTACAGGCACCAGTGTTGTATTTTCACACCAAAATGAATTTGCACACTCACATTTTCATGTGTTGGTGTGTGTGTGTTAAACAGGAATTTTTTGGTTGGTTTTGTCTGTGTGTTTTGAGAAGTGGATTTTATCCAAAAAGGCAAATAATCTGCCTTACTTTCAAAAGGTTTGGTGATCTATTTTAATATACCACATGGTGGAAAATTCTCCAGTGTCTCTGGACTTTTCCCCCCTTGTCTCCTATTCCCCAGATGAAGGCTTCCATTGAGTTCAAAATTCCAAGAGATTGAGCCAGGTGAGGACTGGCAATGGGGTCAGATACTGAAAGGTCAGAATTTCCAAGTGGGCATTATGAAAGTGTCCCACTGAATACAGTCAAATACCAACTCCCTTGATCTCTGCTCTCCTCCCCACTTCCCTGAAGCTGGGCAGTAAGTGATAGACCTGGTGGATGTGATGTTCTGAGCCAGGGTTTATTCAAGCAGAAAGCTCAGTTTGGGGCCAGACTAAAGAAGGAAAATGCTGATGTGCTTGAGCAGTCTGTCCCTGAGTTCAAGGCTGCCAGTGAGGCAGAGAAGTGGCTTTCTGGAAGGACAGGGATATAGGGGCTCTGAGAACCAGAGGACATTTGCCTTTTCTTACTCGCCACCAGCAACTACATTATGCCTTGGGATTTTAGTTTGTTTGAGCTCATTTTGTGTGTGTGTGCATGGGCTTGGATGGTTTTGGGGCAAAAGCAGTGTGCCTCTGTGTAGTGTGTGGGGTGGGCTGTTAGGAGTGCACTCTTTGTCCTAGGATGTAGGTGTGAGTGGCAGTGGTGGTGCTGTGTGCACCCCCCCCCCCCATTCCTGTACACACACTCTTCCATGTGCTCTTGGGGGTGGGGTGGGTGAAGCAGGACTCATTTTTGTTTTTAATTACTGAAGTCCTACAATCCTCCGAAAGGAGCAGCTTAGTGGAAACCAATAAAAATAGAAGTGGAGCCGTTGCCAAAGCCCCAGCTCCCTGGAGAGCGCAGGTGGAGAGAGGAGATCAGAGCCCCAGGCAAAGGCAGCAAGACTCCACAGTTCCTCCAAAACTCCCTGCAAAGAGGGTTACTTCCCCCCTCCCCCAGCCCCCCAGGTCGCTGCCCCTTTGATTAATGGTAAGGAGGTCGAATAAATCATTTAGGGGAAGCCCATTACGGGTTCCCCTCAGGCAGCCTCGTCTTGTTTTGCCCGTTTTCCTGCACCTTTCTGAAACGTCTGTCATTGAAGAGGAACCCGCAGATCTCTAGCACTTGGGCAAATTATCCGAGGGCAAATCCTGAGCCCAGTGGCTGCCAGGCTCCGGTCACTTTCTAGCAACCACCCTCCCGCAGACATCCACCCTCCTCTACTGGCTTATTTTCAGGAATGGATAATGTTGTTTATTTGTTCAGCCAAATATTTGGTCTGGGGAATTTACCGTGAAATTCTGTGAATTGCATATACCTAGTTAACAAAATAGTCCTAATGTCACAAAATGTTAGCATGGAAAACAATGAGCTATGGCCAGCTTTAACTCTTTGAATTCTGTTGGAAGGCATAGTCCGGGAAGATAAGGAATTGAATGTGTGTGATGATTTAATTTAGGTTTCAGGTTTTTTGTTTGTTTGTTTGTTTTACACTTTTGACTAATAATGCTCGACCGAGTAACTTACTTACGGAAGCTGTAGGGTGATTCTTGTCATTGCTTTTGGATCAAACCCCATCCACCCACCCCATCGAGTGTCCCCCCGCCCCCCCCCCCCCCAGAGTAATGTTCCCATTACTTAAAGAAAGATGGGGCAGGAGCATCACTCGAGTTCAACAAAGTTTTAACCACATCAGAGGAGCTGCTCGGTAGATCCCTGTCCAACTCTTAAACTGGAACCGGCTTCCTAGGAGCTTAAGGAAAAAAAAAAGCTGGGGGAGGGGGTGGCCCACATTCCCCGACTTTCGTTGCATAATTCGCCCTGAACCTGCCAGGTGACCTGCTGACTTTGTTTTCTGTCTTGACTGTGCTTCATTCCACACCCCCTTGCCGCCGGGCAGCGCCACACTGAGAGGGCTCGGGGCAGCCGAGGAGCTGGCAGCCCCCAAGGATCACCCGGCCTTGGCGGGTTGTCAAGGTTGGTGGCCGGCTCCGCCTCCTTCACCCCCCCAACAACGCCCCCTTCCGGAGCTTCAGCCCCACTGCAGTGGGGGCGCCAGGGGGTGTCCTCCCCGCTGGGGATTAAATGGTACCCCTGGGGGCTTTGTGTCGCAGCCTCGAGGGCTCCCCGGGTGCAGCCAGATCGCAGGGGGACCACGTGCGCAGGTGAAGCCGGATCTGATTATCTCACGGGAGTTGTAAACGCAGGTCCGCAGGTTTCTCGCCAAATAGGGTCAAACAGCCATGCAGCGTGTGGAGGGGAGTCTGGGCAGAAAGCTCGCCTGGGTAGACCCCTGTAAGAGGGGTCGAGATCTTGGGTTTTCAGTGCGGGTGGAGAGCAGGAGTTAGGGAGCTCACCGTGGGCTCACATCTTGGAGAGACTAAACGGGGCACGGGCGGGTGGGGAGCAGAACCGAGGTCAGGTTTTCAGACAGGGCTGGCTCGCTGCCCTCTCAGCTGCCTCAGGACACAGAGCCCAGGGTGGGGGTGCGGGCGGAGGAGGGGGTTCGGCTGAACCGCTACCACGCCTTTCCCATCTGTTGGGGAAGGGAGGGGACTAAAGGAGGCTCGGGTGTGCACCAGTGGAGTTGGCTGATTTCTTTCAGAAACGAGATGCCTAGCCGGTAATAGGTGACAGCACCTCAGCTGACCTCCTCTGGACCAGGGAGTCATAATGCTGCCTGTCACTCGCCGCTCAAAGGCCAGAGCTCAGGATGGGGTTAATATTACATAAGGGGAACCTAGGAGAATACAGCTTCTGACCCAAGTCTCCAAACTGTCCTTAATGATGCTTTGGTTTCAGCAAAGAGCAAATTGTGTAAGATATACACACTCTTTTTAAAGTGAAATGCATGCTAAGTCACTTCAGTCGTGTCCAGCTCTCTGCGACTCCATGGACGGTAGCCCACCAGGCTCCTCTGTCCATGGGATTCTCCAGGCAAGAACACTGCAATGGGCTGCCATGCCCTCCTCCAGGGTATCTTCTGACCCATGGATCGAACCTGCCACTCTTTTGTCTTCTGCATTGGCATGTGGGTTCTTTACCACTAGCGCCACCTGGGAAGCCCTTTAAAGTGAAAAGAATTGTGCAAAAACAATGTTGGTGACCTTACATTACCTGAGAATCAGAAGACTGTTAGTATTCCCTAGAGCAGTTTAGGGCTTCCCTGGTGGCTCATAAGGTAAAGAATCTGCCTGCAATGCAGGAGACCTGGGTTTCATCCCTGAATGGAGAAGATCCTCTGGAGAAGGGAATGGCTTCCCACTCCAGAATTCTTGCCTGGAGAATTCCTTGGCTAGAGGCGCCTGGAGGGCTACATTCCATCAGGTCCCAAAGAGTCAGACACAACTGAGTGACTAATATTGAAGAGCTTAAGATAATTGGTGGACTGTCAAGTAAGAAATGATACAGAATTCCTCAGGTGAACCATTTGAGATAGACTAGTACAATTTTGAAAACTTAACTGGAAGTGGGTTAAGTGTCAGCAATGGGGCCTGGGTGGTATTGCCAGGGTCCCATTTTTCTATGCTTTTAGCACTTAGTGGCAGAATAAATGAAGGGGTCAGAACTGCAGTGGTCACTCATGAAGAAAAGTGGCTTGTTTCAGGAAAAATTTTTGATTGCTCTAATTTTTTTTAAAATCACAGGAAATTTTGAAAGATGAATTAAAAATTCAAGGTGTGCAACACTTAGTCCTAGAAGAAAATATTTCTCACTAAGAAAGCCATTTGAAATCACCAGAAGTCACCTTACTTGAGGAATTAACTGAGTGAAGCAAGTTCCAGTTGTCTCTGCTTTTTCTCTTTTCAAAATATTCTCTAAAAATCCTGAATGTAAATGCTGTCATATAGTTCAAAACAAACAACTCAGAAAATATAATACTGTAGTGCTCACTACTATCGAGATGCTTGTTTCAAAAATGTGAAATTTCAGAAAAAGACAGAATGGGACAATAATTTGCTGAGTTACATTTCTTAATTTCTTAAGGCCAGCTTTCGGTAAGTAGGTTTCATTACATTCTTGAAGAAAAGATCTCATTGATATCTCTTGACTTTTTATAACTTGATTTCTAACAAAATATTTTAAAACAAGGCCCCTATCATAAATCTTTGAGCCCTCTAGTCAAGGTGCAAGTAGATTCTAGTTTTGCATAGTTTCATTGTCATTACTTTAGCAATATCTTCAGTTTTATTAACTGAAGTCCTGGCCAGCAGATAATTTTCTAAAGGATCCAAAGCACACTGCTTGAGAGTTTAAAACATTGGGCTCTATCATTTACCCCTGAAATTGTTTCTCTGTCCCTCTGGTATCAGCAACTATCATGTACATAGTTGCCCTTGATTCCTTTGAGAAAAGGTATAACTATGTTCATCTCAAGGCTCATACTAATTTTTTAATCCTTGTCATTTGGTTTTCAAAACAATTTGTTATTGAGGTAGGACCCAGGGGAAGAGTCAAAGACTTGCACATTATAAGAGAGGGAGGGAGAGAAAGAATTTCTAATTGAATTCAACTTACTTTAGCCTTCAAAAGATGATTATGAAAAACAAAGGAGTGCTCTTTTTCTATGGTAACAACAGGTATGGTTAAAGCTATACCCATTTTCCTTTGAATTCACCTAGGATTCCAAAGTAGAAAAAGATGTATCTTTTAAGAACTTATAAACCTTCTTTAATTAGTCCGTAAGTGCTATAGAAAGCAGACTTAACTTCACATCCAGAAAGTCTGGACTCAAGGAGTTAATGTGCAATTATAATACCGCATTCCAGTTGCTTAGATGCAACTATCTCTTTCCTCTATTGTTTCTAGTTTTTATTAAAATGAAGTTGGAAACATTTTTATGAGAGAGCAAATTTACTTATAACTTCCTCATCTTAAAACTATTCCAGTCTTTCTATGTTCTTTTCATTCTTTGCTAATATATTTACAAGTTTTCATAAAGCTTTTATTTTGTGTTCCATTTTTCTTAATTTCAGATAAATATTGTAACCTTAATGTATTTTATGTCTCCAATGAATGGTTTATATCTATGTTAATGTGGATCACCTTTGTGAAAATATGCTGGCTGTAAAACAGTCATCCTCCGGTAATTTTACACAGACTAATTATAATAGTAGAGCTGTGGGCATCACTTCGAAATTTCATTAAGATTCTTACCAACTTCTTAAGGCTCAACATAAATGTTGTGGTCCCAGTATTAAACAGAATGCTCCTTGTTTGTTCTAAGTATCCTAAAAAGTGGATTACCTGACTATCATAAACTTTTATACTGCAGGACTCATATCCGCCTGATTTACTCATTGTGAGCATATATTCTTTGGAGACCTAGAGAAGGAGAGACATGTTAAAGGTCTCTGAAACCTTTAGGTTGAGCAATTTCCTACTGGATTCAATGTGTGTCCCCCATTTTCTTGCCCTAACTTCTCACACCAGGTTTCATGGGGATTGAGGGTAATGAAAAAGGGAGGCAGAATTATTTAAACAGAGTAAGTCTGAAACTGAAACTTATTCAAATTACTAGGCTTGGAACCGACCTTGACACTGGCAACCTTCAGATTCCAGTTGGTTGGGGTCAAACACAAATGTCCAGTTGCTGAGTGATTTCTACATGCTTCTTTTATGTACATTAACCAGGACAGACAAAGGATGTTTTCCCAGTGGAACTCACTCTTTACGAGGCCTGACCCTCCACAGAGCAAACTAATCTCAGGTGATTTGGGGGTTTTAGGGCACTAAGAACTTTCAGAGCATGGAGAAGTAATTTGTTCAATGGTACCTTAAAAGAGTTAATTTACCTCCAAAAGGTGAGTTTCTTTACTATCTTGAGTCCTTCACTTCCTCTGAGATCAGGCTCATTATTTGCATAGCAAAGCATTCCCTTTAGCTGGAAAGAAGGGGGTGGGCACCCCTAACAAGGAGAGTCACTTTTCCCACTGTCCTTCAAAACTCAGGAGTGTGATAAGTGGATTTGATCAACCTTTCCCCTCCCCTAAATTCCAAACTTCAGACTGTTTTGCTCCTTATCTAGTTAGAGATTGACCAGGTTTTCCAGATGGAAGACATACAGGATTTAGCATATAGCTGCTGAGAGAACAGATTTGCTAGTGTTGTTTGGGCCAGTTTAGTGTTGATTAGAGTTTTGTGAAAACTCCAGGAAGACAAAACCCAAACATCCCTCCTCCTCTTCTTTACAGACATTGCATTTTATTTTTAACATAATCCCCAAATAATCAGGGAGGAAATTTTTAATATATTGAAGGTACTCTCCATGGAAATTATACAAATTTATCTTGATATGTTCATCGCTAGGCAATTCTGCTTGTTCTACGCAAACTAAACTGCACATTTAAATCATCTCTGAGGGCCTACACTGTGCATAGGTTATGGTTTACTTAATTGTCACTTAGCAATTCTACAGAACTCAAATTCAAATTCTACAGAAGCTCAACATTTGTTTTCACTAGATATGCCCCCACCTTAAAGACTCCTCACCATTAAGGACTTTTTAGCATTCTAGAAGACTGAACACTCTGAGGTTCTAATAAGCATGAGATCTATTGTAATTCTTTAATGTGTCTATTGCTTACAAATTGGGAGATTAATCAGAGAAATCTAAGGGGGAAAACCAGACCTTTAATAAACTCAGTCAATAAAAGGAGCAATTACAAAAATCTGAAAGATTTGCTGCTAGAAACCAGACTGTGATGTTGAGTTGAAACTTAAATTTTTAGCATTTGTGAGAGAAACTAAATCTGGCCATATCTCCCTAAGATCAGTGATGTCGTATGATAAGTCATGGTGACTAAGAAAAGAAAAATCAGGGAAAAGTTGGAGGAAGAAAATGACAAACAGGACAAAATGATCTGTGGTCTCTTTTGCAGTATGCCATTCATGGACAATATTTCTAGGCGTCTGCAAGAGAAGCACGGCTCTGGGGAGAGGAACGTGACAGGGTAGGGGAGAATCAGAAAGACACTTCTATTTTCCCCAGAATAGTTCACAATGAAAGTGTATTTAGGTTGTATGCAACTAATTAAAAATAAGCGCCCAGAATTTTGAACAGAAAAGTGTTTACGATAAGGATGAATTTATAAAGAAATGATCGCATCCTTATGTTTTAATGCAACACTAACTAAAGTCTCCTTAAAAGTGTTAAGTAGCACTTTCAAAGATATTCAGATGGGTTGATAAGTGGGGAAAAATAGTTCCCCTGATTTTAGGATAATATAGTCCACTGGCCTGAGAAGATATAAAAATATTATGACAGTTATCAGAAGTCTTTGTTATTAGGTTATCAGTAGGAAAAAAGAGATAGGCGGTATAAACAGATAGCACAGAAATATTTAAAATATTGTTAGAGCTTAACATCTGAGAAACTAGAAGCAATATAGGAGTAGGTAGAAGAATTAGTAAGAAATGCTACACGGTTAAGTATATAATGTGAAAGGGATTTGATATAGATACAGACACTAAAATTCATACCCAACTTCAGAAATGTCTAAACAAAAATGAATTATGCTTAACTCTTTAGTTAGGTTCCGGTGGCTCAGATGGTAAAGAATCTGCCTCTAGTGCAGGAGACCCGTGTTCGATCCCTGGGTCAGGAAGATCCCCCTGGGGAAGGAAATGGCAACCCACTCCAGTGTTGTTGTCTGGAGAACCCCATGGACAAAGGAGCCTAGTGGGCTACAGTTCATGGGGTTGCAAAGAGTTGGACATGACTGAACAACTAACACACAAACAAGAGCGCTTTAATATAAGTATAGGAAAATTGAAGTGCTTATTATCCAATCTATTGAAAAAACACTCAGAGAAATTGAGGACATTGAAGGTAAAGAAACTGGTGTGTTATGTAGAAATTTAGAGCAAGATATAATAAAATAAATATAAAAGGCAAAATGTAGAGTATGGAATAGAACAAATGTTTGATAAGTATTTACTATAAAATACATAAATTATGGTTATAATCCGAGGTTCACATAAAGATTTATAGTCAACGTAACTGAGCAGATGCTTTAAACAAGAAATGGCAAGCTTTTCCCATAAACAGCCAGAGAGTATTTTAGTCTTTGTGGAACCAGAGTCACTGGCACAACTGCTAGACTCTGCCAGGGTTACACTAACACAGCCATAGAGGACAGTGAACAAAAGCAAGTGGGATGTGTCCCAATTAAACTTTACTTATGAGAATAACAATTTGAATTTCATGATTTTCACATATTGTGAAATATTACTCTTTGGATTTTTAAAGACTATTTTAAAATGCATCAACTATTCTTAGTTCTTCTTAGAAAAAGAAATGCAAAAAGGCAAAATGATTGAGTAGGCCTTATAAATAGCTGAGAAAAAAAAGAGACGCTAAAGGCAGATATACCCATCTGAATGCAGAGTTCCAAAGAACAGCAAGGAGAGATAAGAAAGCCTTCCTAAGTGAATGATGCAAAGAAATGGAGGAAAAGAATAGAATGGGAAAGACTAGAGATCTCTTCAAGAAAATTAGGGATACCAAGGGAACATTTCATGTGAAGATGGGCACAATAAAGGACAGAAATGGTATGTGACCTAACAAAAGCAGAAGATATCAAGAAGAGGTGGCAAGATTACACAGAACTATGCAAAGAAGATCTTAATGACCTAGATAACCATGATGGTGTAATCACTCACCTAGAGCCAGACATCTTGGAGTGTGAAGTCAAGTGGGCCTTCGGAAGCATCACCATAAACAAAGCTAGTGGAAGTGATGGAATTCCAGCTGAGCTATTTCAAATCCTAAAAGATGATGCTGTTAAAGTGCTGTACTCAATATGCCAGCAAAATTTGGAAAACTCAGCAGTGGCCACAGGACTGGAAATGGTCAGTTTTCATTCCAATCCCAAAGAAGAGCAATGCCAAAGAATGTTCAAACTACCACACAATTGCACTCATTTCATAGGTAGCAAAGTAATGCTCAAAGTTCTCCAAGTAAGGCTTCAGTAGTATGTGAACTGAGAATTTCCAGATGTTCTAGCTGGATTTAGAAAAGGCAGAGGAACCAGAGATCAAATTGCCATCTGTTGGATCATAGGAAAAGCAAGAGAAGTCCAGAAAAACATGTACTTCTGCTTCATTGGCTACACCAAAGCCTTTGACTGTGTGGATCACAACAAACTGTGAAAAATTCTCCAAGAGATGGGAATACCAGACCACCTTACCTGCCTGCTGAGAAATCTGTATGCAGATCAAGAAAGAACAGTTAGAACTGGACGTGGAACAATGGACTGGTTCCAAATTGGGAAAGGAGTATGTCAAGGCTGTATATTGTCACCCTGCTTATTTAACTTATATGCAGAGTACATCATGAGAAATGCTGGGCTGGATGAAGCACAAGCTGGAATCAAGATTGCAGGGAGAAACATCAATAACCTCAGATATGCAGATGATATCACCCCTTATGGCAGAAAGTGAAGAGGAACTAAAGAGCCTCTTGGTGAAAGTGAAAAAGGAGAGTGAAAAAGCTGGCTTAAAACTCAACATTCAAAAATCAAAGATCATGGCATCTGGTCCCATCACTTCATGGCAAATAGATGGGGAAACAATGGAAACAGTGAGAGACTATTTTCTTGGGCTGCAAAATCACTGCAGTTGGTGACTGCAGCCACTAAATTAAAAGACTCTGGCTCCTTGGAAGAAACGCTATGACAAACCTAAACAGCTTATTAAAAAGCAGAGACATTACTTTACCAACAAAGGTCCATGTAGTCAAAGCTATGGTTTTTCCAGTAGTCATGTATGGATGTGAGTGTTGGACCATAAAGAAGGTTGAGCACTGAAGAATTGATGCTTTTTGAACAGTGGAGTTGGAGAACACTCTTGAGAGTCCCTTGGACTTCAAGGAGATCCAACCAGTTCATCCTAAAGGAAATCAGTCCTGAATATTCACTGGAAGGACTGATGCTGAAGCTCAAGCTCCAGTACTTTGGCCACCTGATGCGAAGAACTCACTCATTAGAAAAGACCCCGATCCTGGGAAAGATTGAGGGCAGGAGGAGAAGGGGATGACAGAGGATGAGATGGTAGGATGTTATCACTGACTCAATGGACATGAGCTTTGAGCAAGTTTCGGGAGATGGTGAAGTACAGAGAAGCCTGGCGTGCTGCAGTCCATGGGGTTGCAAAGAGTTGGATAGGACTGAATGACTGTACAACAAAAATTCTTAGTTTACGGACTGTGAAGAAGCCGAAGAAGCCGGCAGCCTGCTGCCTCCTGGATTTGGCCTAAAAGTAGATTATCAGCCCCTGAATTGCCAAAGCATTTTCTTGAAACAATAGCCTCAAGAGCTCCTCTGTGAGAAAAGAATGCTTTTTAGGAAGCATTCCTCCAAATGTATTTAGGAAGCCCTGGGAACTGTATTACCTTCTGGGAAATGTACAATGAACATTCACGTTTCAAAGGCTTTGACAAGTCCCACAGGGAGAAACCTGCTCAACCTCAGTCAACTCAGGGTTGCCTCAACTCCTTCGACCACAGTATACCCTTTTGTTTCAGATCTTCAACCTTATGTGGCCTTTTGCATGATTTGGCCCTTGCTGTCTCTCAGAGGGCACTTTTGACCTCTTTTTTCCTTGTGAACTAGATATTCCAGCCACACAGACCTCCTTTTAATGTTTAACCACCACAGGGGTTCATTCCTACCTTGGGTGTTCTGCTGTCCCCTCTGCCCAAGAAGTTCTGCTGCCAGATGGAGCCCCCGAAGGCTGTCCTTCTTGTTCAGTTCTCAGCTCTATGTCTCTTTTTCAGTAAAGCCTCCTCTGATGAAATTCTGAAAAAGATGCTTCTAGCATCCCTGATCATGGGATTCAGTCTGTGTTCTTCACTGGGTGTTATATATGAAGTCCTCTGTCTTTGTTTGTGTACCATCTCCTCGCAGCAAGGAGAGCTCCATGAGAGCAGGAACCTTGCCCCTCCTATCTTTGTTACATCATCCTGTCCCAAGAAGTAGTATCTATCTGCACATAAAATGCAATATAATTTCATTCAGAGAGACGGAGAAAGATAGAGAGGGAGAGGGAGTGGGATAAAATATTTCACAGATCACATTTCACATTTTGGGAAATACTGTTTTGTGCAGAAGAAAATGCAAATGATAAATTATCACTTGAAAAGATCCACAGTCTCACTTGCAGTTGCAATGCAAATTAATACAACTTAAGGTTTACACTGCAGCTCAAAGTTTATTCTAAACAATGCATGTAAAATCCATCAACTGGCTTATGTTTCTGTAAAGGGGTCCATTTAAATTTCTTGGGCATACAGGTAAATTTCAATAAAAACTATAAAATTGTTTGTATTCTGATATTTTGGGGAATACACCTCATAGAAATAATATAAAGAGGAAAACTTTTTTAAAATAAATTGATATCAACATTGGTTATAATAGTAAAAGATTGGAAATAGTGTTTCTATGGTTGTTAAAAATGACAATAATATAAATTACATCAGCACTTGAACTTCCTTATTGAGCAATATCAAAGGAAAATAGCAGAACAGAAAATATATGTCCTTGAATTACACAAATGTAAAACATGCACATACCTACTGAATGTAGTTAGACAAGAAATTACAATTAAGCAAGTTAAATTTCATGTTTGTTGCAGTCTCTTCTCTGTAAGGTTAAAACGTTGACAAAAAAAGAAGAAATTGGAGTTTGCACCAAGGAGAGGAAGCCAGTTCAGTACCTGCTTTAATTTGTCTGAGGCTTAAGAGAGAAAACTTAAATATCCTGAATTAAAGGTGGCAAAATTTGTCCTGTTTAGACTTACCAGGTGAGTCTGAGCCTGTGGTCCCAAAGGCAATTCTCACCTAACTCACTTGGCTATCCTCTGAGTCCTTTGAGAAGCAGAAGGTTACTATATAGTATGAAGTATTTGCATTAGATAGAATGCTTTGGTGTAAATTACATGGAAGACACTAGTTCTAACATCTTGAGTTTATTAGCTTTGTTCTGTTGTTTTAAATGGTTAACAAACACTTGTTAGTCAAAACTTTCAAAAGCGAAAACTTTCCCAGGCTTGGCCATGCCGAGATTAGCTAACGGCCAAGAGGCCAAGAGCCCTGCCCCCTAGTTAGAGGGTGCTCTCTGGTCCCAGTGCAGTCTGGAATGAATACCAAAGCACCCAACTGAGTGTTTTATAGCCTGGACTGACTGAACCACAGTAAGAAGATCCACTGATGTGTTCGTGAGCTCCATGGATGAGCACTTGTTGGAGAACTGTTAGGTAATTATAGCATCGGAAGTGTCAGGCGCGTGACCTAGCCTAGCCTGATAGTTTGCACTTGAAAGTGGGAGTCATAGGACAGTGAGAATTAATGTTTATGACGACTTGTCCAGATCCATGGGAGAAAAGCACTGTATAAAAGCTGGTACATTAATGTGTTCTGGAAAAAATTTTTTTTGTAGTAGGGTTAGAACTGATTGGGCAGAAATATGATTTTGAAATAACATTCATTTTAATTCTTTTGTAAGATTTGGGCAAATCCTTTTCTCATTTTATGTCATGTCTGTTTGGGATATAGTGACTATTTTGTCAGCATACAAATTTGAAGAATTAGGATTTGACAGGGCTTATGTAAAACATTGCCATCCTTCTCATCAATAAATAAAATTGTCCAATTCCTATATGTCATTTTACAACTTCTTTTTGGTATGCAGAATATTCAAATATAGTCTCTGTAAAATATATTGATTTATGATCCAGGAATATTTTTCTTTACCAAAGTATAGAGAAACATAGTGGTTTGGCATACTTGAATTATTCAAATAAGAGGCTTAAAAAATTAAAGCATGATATAAAAATATATTTTAAATGTTATCAATTGAAAATTATTTATCATTTAAATGTAGCTAATCCTTTGTGCTTTCTTTTAAGAAGGTTATTTGAACATGAAAGACAGAAACTATGGTTAAAATTACAAAGTTAAAATAAAATTACATACAATATTTGTAATGTCACTGCCTCACCCACAAGGCATAGTGTACAAAAACATTTTCCATTTAGTATATTACCTATAATTGTAAATATAACATGAGAACCAATTAGTAACTGATATGTACTTTTATTGGGCTTCCCAGGTGTGTCAGTGGTAAAGAATCTGCCTGCCAATGCAGGAGACACAGGAGATGTGGGTTTGATCCCTGGGCCAGGCAGATACCCTGGAGTAGGAAATGGCAACCCACTCCAGTTTTGTTGCCTGGAGAATTCCATGGACAGAGTTGCCTGGTGGATTGCAGTCCATGGTGTTGCAGAGAGTTGGACATGACTGAGCAGCAGGCAGCAGCAGCATTAGGCATTGAGGTGGCATCATGCTATTTAATTTGTTAGGTTGGTGCAAACGTAATGGTGGTTTCAGACTGTGAATTTTAAATCATTATAACTAGGCTCAAACACATCTTTATTAATCAAAATAGAAACCATTACAACCAACACATTTTTGTCAATGAGAAATAAGTTTATTTATTCCTGTAGTGTAAAAATCCATGCTTCGGGATTTGATGAACTCTTGGAAAGTATTTTCTGCCTCCTGCTGGTTGTGGAAGCATTTTCCCTGCAAAAAGTTGTTGAGGTTCTTGAAGAAGTGGTAGTTCATAAGAAGTGGCAAAAGGTCAGGTGAATATGGCAGAGGAGGCAAAACTTTCTAGCCCGACTCCTTCAACTTTTAAAGCATTGGTTGTGTTACACAGGAGGTTCAGGCATTGTCACTGAGAAGAACTGGGCCCTCTCTGCTGACCAATGGCAGCTGCAGGCATCGCGGTTTCTGGTGCATCTCGATCTTCTGAGCATACTTCTCAGATGTGATGGTTTTGCCGGAAAGCTGTAGTGGATCAGACTGGCAGCAGACCACCAAACAGTGACCATGACCTTTCTTTGGTGCAAGTTTGGCTTTAGGAAGTGCTTTGGAGCTTCTTCTCGGTCCAGTCACTGACCTGGTTATTTCCAGTTGTATATAATCCACTTTTTGTCATATGTCACAATCTGATGGAGAAATGGTTCTTTGTTGTTGCGTAGAAGAAAAGAAGATGACACTTCAAAATGACTTGATTTTCAGTCAGCTCATGAGGCACCCACTTATAGAGCTTTTTCATCTTTCCAGTTTTCTTCAAATGCCAAATGACAGGAGAATGGTCATCACTGAGTTCTTGGCAACTTCTAGTGTAGTTGTAAGAGGATCAGTTTCAATAATGGCTCTCAATTTGTCGTCAGCTTCTGATCGCCGACCACTGCACTCCTCATCTTCAAGGCTCTTGTCTCCTTTGCAAAACTCTTGAAACATCATTACATTGTACATTCATTAGTACGTTCATTTAGTTCATTCTGAGCCAAATGAACTGTTGACCTTGAGAGTTGTCTCTGCTGCTTTACGACCCGTTTGGAACTTGAATAAGAGAATCACTCAAATTTGCTTTTTGTCTAACATCATTTCCACAATCTAAAATACCTGTAAGACAAATAGCAAGTAATAAGTCATGACCAAAACAAAACAAAACCATAAAGCAAGAAATGTGTATTAAATATGATGTTATACATGTGTGGTATATAACATAACTACATTTATTTCATAATGTATTCCAATATCAAATGGCAAAGTTCAACAATCAAAACCACAACTACTTTTGCACCAACCTAAATAGAAAAATTGTTTTATTTAATATTTGAGAATAATCCTTCTGTATAATTAAAAGAGATGCTTAGAATATCCTTAATATGACACTATAATTATCTTTTAACAAATGCTTAACTCAGCAGTTCATTCATAAGTGTTTCACTAGGCTAAACACATATAGTAGCAGACCTACAAAGTAAGGAAACTTACTCATGTACCAGAGACTGCAAATAAACATTTTAGTGGTGACTTTTAATTTTGATTACGTTTGATTTGAATTACTTGATGGCTCATTATTCTTCTTTCTCAGGTTGTCAACCTGTCTCATCTTTTTGCATCGTCAATAGAAAAATCTACCTAGTTTGTTAACCTCAGGAAATACAAAGTCATTATAAATGGATCACAGATTCTTTGTAAAGTGATTAATCTGGAAAGAGACAAAGAATACTTTACTTACAAATTTACTGTATTACATTGTTTCATATGGAATAGAACATTAATCTACAATATTTATAGTTTTCAAAATGAAAGCTATCATTTTGAGCAGTATCATTGGAATGCCTCTAAATGCAGTTAGGCTAGGTTACCAAGAAGTCCTATGAAGACAGTGTGGGTGTGTTAAGGGTGAAATCAGAACAGCTTGAGGAAGGAAAAGATCAACCAAGAAGAAAAGCTAAAATGGGATTTGATTTGATGAGGAAAGCTAATTTGTAGTTAGAAATCAAAGTTACTTGTTTTTCATTTTAGATTTTTATATTAATCAAGTGTGAACTGGAAGCAGGACAGATAATATATATGATGAGAGTAAGAAAACCCAACTGGCATGAAGAAGAAAGGATTGGGTCATTGATCCAGCAGTGAGCAAATCTACAGATTCTGGTAATTAACACCCACCGGTGAAGAACTCGGTGAAAAAATGACAAAGTATGGAACAAGCATCCTGAGGAATTCAGAGGTGACTGACATGATGCCTAAAAGTGAGAAGTGTTAGTTGCTCAGTCGTGTCCAACTCTTTGTGACCCCATGGACTGTACCCCACCAGGCTCCTCTGTCCTTGGAATTCTCCAGGCAAGAATACTGGAGTGTAGAGCCATTCCCTTCTCCAGAGGGTCTTCCCAACCCAGAAATCAAACCCAGGTCTTCTACATTATGGGCAGATTCTTTACCATCTGAGCTATCAGGAAAGCCCTTGATAGGATGCCTATATAAAATAATTAATGCATTTTTTAAAAAGAGAATTAATCACCCTGCCAATTTAAAATGAGGAAACCCTCAAGGTTATTACATATTTCCTTAAATATAAGCTTTCATAGAGTCAGTGAAATTTAAACTAGACCTTGAAGGTTGATAGTTGAATCCTTTCAGTAATTGCTGACCTGCTGTATCCCACGAGGACTTTGAGGCAGTTTTCCCTCAGAGTCCTCGACTCACGTTGTTTTTCTGTATGAATTTTGTTTCCAGGTTCCCTAGGGGACCAAAATACTACTGAATTATTAGGGCAGTCATCTGTGCCTGTGCCACAGAGGGAAAAATCACTGATTTTGTAACCTGATACTTTGACCTTGCCCCAGAGCGGACAATGTTGTAACCAACTTGGCTAACCAGTCACAGACCTAAGTAGATGAGCTTGGTTGACTGAAGGGAAGCAATAAATTATGTTTGTATTGACCTTAGTAAACCTTTTAATTCTTTCCCACATGATATAGTTCTCAACAAATTGGGAAAATATGGCCTCGAGTCTAGGTAAGTGCCCAACTGTGGATCAATGGCCAGGACCTGCAGATCAGTTTTAAGCCTGTGTCCTCAAACATTTTTATCACTGGTATGGACTGGTGGGTGCTTAAATACCAGGCCGGTCCCTCCTCAGGGCATCAGGAGGATTTTGACCTTGTGTTCCCTACAATGGTGGGAGGGAGGGGATGTGGCCCCTGCCCCATTAGGAAGGAAACATTATTCCAAGTGTGTTGGGTGGAGGTCAGAGCTGACATGAGGAGCCTGAAGTTTACTATTGCATTTCTTCTAGCAGCTGATCTCCCAGAACAGAAAAAAAGAGGACCCCACTTGCCCCCGTGCGTCATTCATTTGGCTGCAACTTGAGTGGAAATCTTCCTGAGATGACCTGGGATTTTTGTTTCTATTCACTAATAAGTTGCTTCCATCTGTCTCTCTTAATGACAAAGGGGAATACACCAAAAACTTACATGACTTCCAGGTTAGAAAGTCTATACAATTTGTAGAAGATTCACTCCCTCATTCACTCAACACCTAATTGTTGAGTAACTCCCACTGAGTGTTACCCCTGTACTAGGTGCTAGGCCTACAGGATAAGTTTCAGCCTTTGCTGTGGAGGAACTTCAGCCTCTTTGGTGACATGTATATATGTAATTATTGTATTAGTTTCCTAGAGCTGCCATAACAAACTATCACAGTGGTTTAAATGACACAAAGTTAGTTTCTCATGGTTCTGGAATGTAGAAGCCCAAGATGCAGGTATTGGTAGATCTGGTCTCTGAGGCCTCTCTCCTTTGTTTGCACGGGACACCTTCTCCCTGTGTCTGTACATGGTCTTTCCTCTGTGTGCATGTGCATCCATCATGTTTCTATGTGTCTGAATTTCCTCTTTTTATAGGGACACCCATCAGATCTGTTGTTGCTTAGTTGCTAAGTCATGTCTGACTCTTTTGCAACCCTGTGGACTACAGCCCACCAGGTTCCTCTGTCCATGGGGTTTTCCAGGCAAGAATACAGGAGTGGGTTGCCATTTCTTTCTCCAGGAGATCTTCCCAAACCAGGGATCAAACTCCTATGTCTTGCATTGCAGGCAGATTCTTTACCACTGAGCCACCTGGGAAGCCCCTCAGACTGGATTAGTGTCTACCATAATGGCCACATTTAAATTCAATCACCTCTTTAAAGGCCCTATCTGCAAATACAATCACTTTGTGGTATTGGGGGGTGGGGCTTCATCATATGGATTTGGGGAAACACCTTCAGCCCATAACAATGACCCAATGGTAAGAAAAGCATTAATAGAGGTAAGAAAATATTTATGTGAGCTCAGATGATGTCTTGGGATCAGGACAAACATCAGTTCTCAATATTACTAGAGTATAAAGTGGGTGTCACTGTGACAATTCATAGGTGAAATTAGGTCTCTGGTCATGATCATTTGATGAGCATCATGTTTAAAAAGTTCTAAATCTGAATATCTTTAAGGTGGGACCAACATTGCCTTTCCTCCACATTTACAGTCCTGTACCTGTTTTGTCCCTTGAGGTATTCAAGTTTGCAATCCCTGGCTAAATTCATAAGGAAGAAGAGAAATATTTTCTTAGCTCCATAATTTCCATGCTATCTCATAATTTTCCAGGAACTTCAGCCCACATAGAGTCAGTAAACTATATTATTATAATCCAAACAATTATTTATTTTATCTACTCCTCCTTTTCTCCCCCTCTTCACTTAATTCTTCCCCTAGAACTTATTTCTTTAAAAGACTTTCCTATTATCACAAAACTGCATAATCCCTATTCTCAGTTAATTTAAAATTACACATGGTTGCGAACTGACTCTAACCAAGACCTACTTTACGTGATCTTTTAGCATTCAGGTCCACTGCCAACAGACAACCTGTCTTGATATCCTGGTTACAGTAGCAGGGAGATAGAATATGATTGGCTAATTCATTTCTAGTATCAGTTGTTAGGTTTATGGTATGGAAGAAGTTGGTGAGTTTCTGTATAAAGGAAGGGTAAGTAGGAGAAAATAATGTCTTATATACCTATATCATCTTGATTTTGCCTATTAATATTTCTAGGGTGATTTAGAAGTAACATTTTTTCAAGCCAAAGCAATGAAAATAAAAACATTCTATGTAAAATGAAAAAAAAAAAAAAAGAGGTGAAGAGTTTCAGTAGTAATCAAAGAAATGCAAATAAAGTAAATGAGTTATCACAAATGGACTTCTCAGTTTGGTAATGATGTACAGGTTGTGATTTCCTATATTTGCAAGAATGTGGAAAGATGGGCATTTAATTATACATTATAAATGAGGTGCATAATGGTACAATTTCTAGACACAGCTTGATCCTGGATTACCAAAATTTAGAACTTCACTTCTAGGAATTTCTCAGGTACAGATATAGTTATATAAACCATCATAAACCAATAGTTGGAGAATAGTGGGAGACCTAATTATCTATCAGTAAAGGATGAATCAAAATCATTACTAGGCATACATATAATGGAACTCTATATTGCTACTAAAAAGGATGAGTCATTGCTATAGTCACTGTCATGGAAAGACATTACAAACAATACTGTTTTATAGTTTAAAGGGCTTTCCTGGTGGCTCAGATGGTAAAGAATCTGCCTGCAATGCAGGAGACCTGAGTTTGATCCCTGGGCTGGGAAGATCCCCTGGAGAAGGAAATGGCAACCCACTCCAGTATTCTTGCCTGGAAAATCCTATGGTCAGAGAAGCCTGATAGTTTATAGTCCATGGGGTCGCAAAGAGTTGGACTAAAAAGGACGAGTCATTGCTATAGTCACTGTCATGGAAAGACATTATAAACAATACTGTTTTATAGTTTAAAAAAAGCAGTTTTGAAAACTATGTAAGACAATTCCATTAATATTAAATTGTGTGTATCTTTGTGTGTGTGTGTGTGTACATGGAGAGATGTTATGACAGTGTTTGGATATACAGGTATAAGGAAACCTCTGGGAAGCAGAAGAGATTAAAAAGAGGTGGGCAGAATACACAGAAGAACTATA
The DNA here is from genome assembly GCF_019320065.1 of Cervus canadensis. Classification (NCBI taxonomy): domain Eukaryota; kingdom Metazoa; phylum Chordata; class Mammalia; order Artiodactyla; family Cervidae; genus Cervus; species Cervus canadensis. Next base: position 61,897,168 of record NC_057391.1, on the reverse strand, counting down.
CAAAAAATGTCTTAATGACCTGGATAACCACGAAGTTGTGATCATTTACCTAGAGCCAGACATTCGGAGTGTGAAGTTAAGTGGACCTTAAGAAGCATTACTATGAACAAAACTAGTAGAGGTGATGGAATTAAAGCTGAGCTATTTCAAATCCTAAAAGGTGATGCTGTGAAAGTGCTACACTCAATTTTCCAGAAAATTTGGAAAACTCAACAGTGGCACAGGACTGGAAAAGATCAATTTTTCATTCCAATCCCAAAGAAAGGCAATGTCAAGGAATGTTCAAGCTACCATACAATAAATAAACCTACCTCATGTGTAATCCCCCTTTAAAGTCATATCTTTGTTTTATAGTATTTTCAAGTCATTTAAACATTATACATGAATGGTCTTAAATATATTTTATTAGGCTACCCAAAATTAGTAAAGAAAACCTACAAAGTAGAGACCAACTTCAAAAATCTTACACCTGAAAAAAATCATCTAAAGGTAGAAACCTAAACACCAAAGAAATGGAATTATACCAACCCAGATTAGGCTGGATCTGGCAAAGACATTTATATAAACAGGTGTGGAGTTGTTCTGCGATTTCAATTAGATAAAAAATATTTGGACTAGAAATATGATTTTAATCAGGGCTATAATCGTATCAAATTGAAGATTTCTGCTCTTTTGTCCCATTAATTGTTTTTGTGTATATGGCTTTTCATAGACTTTGCACAAGGGGAAGAAAAACTTGCAATCCAGAGAGTTTTAAAAGATGGGAAGTAGGTGAGCGATTTCACTTAAAATATTGTTAAATTAGTGGGTTTCCAAGACTTGCAGTGATTCATGTCAATGTATGACAAAACCCACTACAATAAAAAAAAAAATAAGACTTGCAGTGACAAATGAAGTCCATAGAGTAATTTTTATTTAGCAGTATCTAAAGATTCTAGATAAAATTTTTAGATGTTTGGAATGTAAAGGGATATTTTTAAAGGAAGGGTTTAATTTTACCAAAGGTATGGTAGCTACTTGCTCAAAAAATATGAAAATCCCTTGGAAAAAAGTTACTTTTAGTTAACACGTGTTGGATCTTGTATATTTACAGGAAATGTTTCCATTTAAGACCATTGATACATTAATAGTTTCCAGGCACATTTTATGACAGGGCCTAAGTTTGTTCTCTTTTGAACAACTAAGAAAGGATGTTTTTAAAGTAAGCACTTAGTTTTGCCTGGATCTCATTTATAAAGTAAGGGTCTTAGCTCCAAATGTCTCTAAAATCAAACTATGCCCTGGAGTAGTGAATTCCCCAGAGATGACCAAAGCATCTTCCATTCAACTGCTCTTTAGCATCATTCAGACTTCCTAAGTCTGTTGTACCCTTGTGTTTTCTTTCTTGAAATGCAGTGAATGGATACAGCTCCTGGCTGTTCCTTCACATCTTCCAACTTTATTCATGGATCGTCTGTGAGTTTACTTTCATAGTTCCTTGGAGAATTTGCTAATCATAAATCATCAGTGGCAGTACTGTTTTAGAGCTCTGTGCTCATTTTGACACTGGGGTTTGACTGGCATTTTTAGTGACATGATGAGAACTTTAAGAATCAGAGGTGGGTGGGGATCTGATTAGGTGGAGAAAACTGGAACGTACTCTCAAGAACAGGTGAAGTGTTGTTCATCTGCCTCTGTCTGTCTTCCAGTGTGTAACTAAAGCCCCCTAGTGGCCAGGTAACCCCAACCAGGTGCTGTGTGCCCCCTCTTCTAGGGAGAGGATCCTGTGATCCCAGCTCCTCCTCTTTCCAGATCTCTCTGAACTTTGAGAAAAGACAGCTGGGTCCCCATCACAGCCCAGTCCCCCCATTCAGAACTTCTTAGGGAGCCCTGGCCTTTACCCCTGCAGGCTTCTCAGATAAAGGAGAGGCCAGCAAGTTCTCCAGCTGCGAAGAGGGCCTTTAACCAGCTCTTTAAAGTGGTAAGGGATATTGCTACTGTCAGTGCAGACTGAAAAACTCATTAAATATCTGAGAGCTGTGAGCTGGGGTTCCCCAAGGTAGCTTCCTGGCTTTAGATGTCTTATCCTGCCTGCATAACTTCAGAAGGGTGCAATGGAGTCCAGATTTCCCCTAGATGTTCTCACAAGAACGTTTAGGTAGCACAAAAATATAGTCTGTATAGTTACACTCACGAGACTCGGGCACTTGCCTAAGGAAAATCAAATGACCCCCCAACTGCGTCTACAGTGGAGACCCTGAAGAATCCCCTTCCACTATGGCAGTACATCCCTACTGGCAGAGGTCCACTTAAAACACCTGTGTTAACATGGATCTCATCTTCTCTGGGCTTTCAGTGATGAGCAGGGTGCCGGGCACACTCAGCCTTTGGAATAAGAGAAAGTAACTGAGTCAGGTTGATGTAAGGTATGTATGTTCCTGAGGAGACTTTCTAAGTTCGGATGCTTCTTGCTACACGAGAGCAGTTTGTGGGGCACCATGGGGAGCAGAGGCATCTCAGAGAAATTTCCATTCCCAACAAAGAGCTTGTAATCAAGAGGAAACCACATGGCCCAGATGACCCCATATCCACCTCCAACCCTTGCTCTAGATTTCTCCTATCTCTTCAGCTTCTTAGAGCCCTTTCCTCACCTCCCTTTCCTCACCTCCGACTCCATCATGAATCACTCTGTGAGATCCCGGCAGCCCTTATGCTGAGGTTACTGTGTCTTGAACTCAGTAGTCACTTTTCAGTCCTCCCAGCCTTAATCTCACCTCTAAAAGCTTTTCCACTCATGTGACCACTTCCTCATTTCCACTTTTTCTTTTCCCTTCTTTTTTTTTTAATTAGAAAAGACACACAAGATTTTTTTTTGTCCACATAAAATTTTCTTTTTATGTGGGCAATTTTTTAAGTCTTCATTGAATTTGTTACAATACTGCTTCACATTTAGATTTTTAGGCCCTGAGGCATGAGAGATCTTAGCTCCTCGACCTGGGATCAAACCTTCACCCCCTGCTTTGGAAGGTAAAGTCTTAACCACTGGACCACCAGGGAAATCCCTCTTTTACTTTCTGACAGTTCTTTTTTCAATCTTTTTGCCAGTTATCCCATCTCCTCTCAGATCTAAATGTTGGGCTTTTCTTAGACCTCTATATCTTTGAATCTCTTTTCTTATATCACTTTTCTGGCTATTTTAATCCTGGATGTACATTGCAGAAACATTTGGGGAGGTGTTTTTTTTTTTCTAGCTATACATAACCAAACCTCAGATATTCCAATTTATTAGGTCTCTGGTATGTGTATTTTGAGAAAAGAAAATTCCACAGGGGTTCCTAATAGCACTCCTTGTTAAGAACCACAGCTCTGTTTCTCTGTGTATTTCTCTTTCGCCTTCTCTCTAGGTGACTTCATCTTTTCCTGTGGCTTCCACATGCTGATGGCTTTCAGATCACAATCTCCACCCTAGAGCTTGCCTTAGAGTCCAGATCACTGTATGGACAAGTCCATACTTTCTTGCGTTGCTCAGAGACTTCTCATAAAACTTGTCCTTCATGGAAATCATGATTTGCTTATCCAAATCTGCTCTTCCTCCTGTCTATTCCATTTCAGCAAGTGGCATTGTCATCTGTACAATCCGGAAAACTGGACATTCTCCTTGGCCCCTTCCCTTTAAGCCCCCTCCGCAAAACCCAAGGAAGCACCAGACTTGTCAAGCCTGCCTCTCATGCACTCGCTAATGAGCAAACATTTATGACAAAAGAGGCAGTTTCAAATGATTTAACCCAATACTTAGTGTTCACTTTCCCTCTTTCAGTGACAGTGTATTGGTCCAAATGCTGGTTTTTCAGTGGCTCAAATACCTTTCTTACTGTTCTCTCTGTATCTGCTCACATGCCCTCTTTTCTATGATTCACACTGTCTTCAAAGTGTTTTTTGGAAAAAAAAAAATGAAAACCAGGCCTAATTACATCATACCTTCACTTGCTGTCCTCAGTAAGCTCTGAGTGCACTTGGAGTAAATGGTTAAAACTGTGAAATGGCTTAGGTTCTTTTTTTTTCTTCCACACCTCATTCCAAGCAACTTTTTCCTTCTACTTTTTTCCCGATGGTGAAATCTCACTGGACTTCATCAGGTACCTTCTGGTTTAGGGACTTTGAGCAAGTAATTTCCTTGGCCTGTCATGTGTTTGGGTAGCTCCTGCAAACTCCACCTATCTCAGCCTAAACGTCACTTTTGCTGAGAAACTGTGCCTGGTGTGCCCCACCAGGTTAAGAACCGTGTTATGTAGCCTGTAACTCTCAATTACAGTACTGATCACCATTTGTATTCATTCTGGAACTTGCTGTGCCATTATTTGTCCAAAACTGTCTATCTGCTAAAGCTCTGAGAAAGCAGGGACTATGTTTATCTGTTTCTGTAGTTATTCTCAACTTTGAATATGGTGCCTGAAATTTGGTCACATCTCAATGTACTGTGGCAGATTTTACTTTCTTGGGCTCCAAAATCACTGCAGATGGTGACTGCAGCCATGAAATTAAGACACTTGCTCCTTGGAAGAAAAGTTATTACAAACCTAGAAAGTGTATTCAAAAGCAGAGACATCACTTTGCCAATAAAGGTCCATATAATCAAAGCTATGGTTTTTCCAGTAGTCATATACAGATGTGAGAGTTGGACCATAAAGAAGGCTGAGTGCCCAAGAATTGATGCTTTTGAACTATGGTGTTGGAGAAGGCTCTTGAGAGTCCCCTGGACTGCAAGGAGATCAAAGCAGTCAGTCCTGAAGGAAATCAACCCTGAATATTCACTGGAAAGACTGATGCTGAAGCTGAAGCTCCAGTACTTTGGTTACCTGATGCGAAGAGCCAACTCATTGGAAAAGACCCTGATGCTGGGAAAGATTGAGGGCGGGAGGAGAAGGGGAGGGCAACAGAGGATGAGATGGTTAGATAGCATCACCAACTCAATGGACATGAGTTTGAGCAGCTCCAGGAGACAGCGAAGGACAGGGAAGCCTGACATGTTGCAGTCCATGGGGTCGCAAAGAGTTGGACATGACTAAGTGACTGAATAAAAACAACAACAAAAACAACAATGTATATGCATTGAATGCATGAATAAAATGGGAGTTAGGATACACACGTAAAAAATGGATACCAGAAAGTATTTTAGAAGTGTCACAGTAGAGGCATGAACAAAGCACAGTGGGTGTTGGGGTGGAAGGGAGAGAGAGATTATCTTGGATTTTTATGGAAAATATCATATAGGTGGTCAGGTTTTTCAGGAAAAAGGAATGGAATTATGGTCAGAGACAAAAACAGAAACAAAGGCTTAAGTGTGGGAAAAGAGAGGGTAAACTTGAAGAATAACAAATGATGCAAATGACTTGAGGGTAAGGTATGTGCCAGCAGGCAGTAGGTGTGAAAGTTGAGAAGTTGATAGGTGAGGGGGCAAGTGGAAGAACCAAGGAGTTTACACTTTTAACTTTTAGCCTTGGTCCCAGCAGTGTTCTGAGAAGCAGATCTGGTTTTATATCCAGTGGGAACTTTGGTCACCCAGTGCCAGTTCAGAAAATCACAGAAGTTCACTGTTTGAGAGCGATAATGAGAGCTAAAATTCAGGTTTCACAGTAGGAAGGAAAGGAAAAATTGACTTGAGGCTAAGATGACAAGTAGCCTCACTAGGAGGGTGATGACTGGTTCCACCCAATGGCAGCAGAAAGAGAACAGACCAAGATAAGCCTCCAATCAGAATGCTGGAAGAATGGTTAGTAAAGTTAAAAATTGGTCAGCAATTTCAGAGTAGCCATTAGCTTGAATTTGAGGGGGGAACTCATGACTGCATGAAGTGTCTATTCTGCAAAAGCTATGAGCTCATTCTTTAGACACATTTAGTTACAAGATTCCCTGCTTTCTATTCAGTGTCCACTCTGCCAGAATGTTTCTTCCTGTGAGTAGTTGTTGAGGTGGTTTGTAAGCCTATTTTTAGAGTGGAAATTTAAAAATGTGTATTTTTTTGCATTAAATTTTTTTTTTTCCTCTTCCCAGACAGTTGTTATGTTTCAGTCCTACTTCACAGGTATGCGGAAAGCTTGCAGATAACTATTTCACATCTACTATGTAAACTAGTGACTCTGTAATGTTGCTTTAGAACCAGATATGTGTGGTTTTGCTTCACTTGAGGAATTCAGTAAAGAACATACTTCATGTCACCAGAAACCCTCGTAAATCTACATAGAGAAAGACATGAGTAAAACCTCCTTTTTACAGTTACATGGCCACATGGAATTCCTCATTTTTAAATGAAGAAGCTCTAGATTTTTCTTTCAGATCTCAGAAAAAGCTTAATCATGCCAATGAGCTGATTTTGAGGAGGGGCACCATTTTCATCTTTATCTGGAGTTTCCTTTTCAAGATTAAAAAATGATTGAAGGAGAAAGTGAAATTCTAGGGGTTGTTATTTTGCTTTGTACGCAGAGGTATGCATTTTCCCTCTAGACCGGTACTCCAGGGGAAGCCTGCCAGAAAAAACAAACAAGGCAGCAGGCGCTACATGGCTTCTCCTGCACAATGGCTGAGCTTCTGTATCTGGCCTAGGTGTATAAACTATGCGTCCTGGGATAGAAAGTCTTCCAGAAATAGACAAACGTGGACATGAAAAGTAGGAAAGAGAGGTAATTTTTTTTTAATTGTAAAAACATTTATACTATTACTATTTCAGCTTGGATATTATACTTAAAAATTGAGCTTTAAAAAATTTTCCATATATAGCATCTTTTGGCTGTGCAGGTTTGGGCTCAGAGAAAATGGGATTAGTGAAATTAAGTGAAACGAGATAAACATGAAGGGAGAGTCTTCAGATGGAAGGGCTTTTGCAGAAGACACCTGCCCAGCTTGGCATAATGGACCCAGCGGCCTGGCAGAATGTCTACTTGAATATTTTGGTTAAATTGATGACCTTTTGTGGCTTTTGTGGCATGGAAAAAACATATAATTAATTTTTTTTTTTTTCTGAATGGAGTGCTATACATTCCTCTAAAGAGTTCTTGGAATTCTGTTGTCTCACAGCCTTTATTAGTGAACTTGGGGAGATCCTTGGACAGGCATGATTTTTAGGAACAACTTCAGGACTTTAAATTTTCTATATGCCACATTACAAAATTTTCCTAGGAAACGGATATATTTTTTCTCTTAAGTTAAACTTGAAATAGAAAGCAGTTGATGTAGTTGCAGGGACATTTATTTAGTCTTTTAAAATGTGTTTTTGATTCATTTTTGCCCTAAATAAAACCATTCTCTGTGTGTGTGTGGGGGTGTGTGTACACACATGCATGTGCTTTGCCCTCTTAAATTTGTCTTCTTTTGTTTGACTTTAGCAGACTTTGGAGGCTATTCGTCACGCCTCATGATCAGCGCACAGGGACCGTGCGTCCCAGAGCACATGGGTCTTGAAGTGGAGGTTGCCAGCCTTGGTTTAATAGCAGCCTGAGCACTCCCCGTGGCCAGGTATTTTAATATTTCCTTTGGTGAGTAGGTCTAGAAAACATCACCCTTCTAATTTATAGATGACACTTTCTTGGAAGGAACAACTCAAAGTGCACATTTGAGATAGGAATTAGACTTCAGAGTAAGTTTGATAGGAACTGAGGAATTAGCAGAGCAGAGCTTTGTTCTATGACAAATACCTTCCCTGGTTCACAGAGCATCCTCCTATCTCCTGCTTTAACCCAGCCCCACTTGGTCCCCAGTACTCCTGCTGGGGGTTTCTGGCCCTGGCTGCTTGTCCAGGTCCCACCTCAAGCCCTACTTCTTCCACACTCATGGAAAGCCTGGTCCTCTGTAGCCATCTGGATCAAAATCTGTCTCCTACCAACTTCCATCTCCTGACTGCTTTCCACTCACCTTCTATCTTCTGACCACTTTCCCCTCACCTTCCACTGACATTCCCTGATTGTTTGGGGCATGTTCCTTCTTCATTTTTCCAACACACGTTTGTTCTTCTCCCCTATCATGATGAAGATGTTCCCCTTTCCACCCAAGGTCAGGCTCTACTCATGGTGAACTCACGATTCCCTACCTCTGGCCTCTTTCGACCCTCTGATTTTATCTACTTAACACCTCTTGGAATTTTTTTTTTTTTTTCTTTATCTCCAACTTCACTGCCTCTGTTGGAATTTAAGCTACTTGTTCAGTCACTCAATCGAGTCTGACTCTTTGTGACCCCATGGACTGCAGCACGCCAGGCTTCCCTGTTCTTCACCATCCCCTGGAGTTTGTGCAAACTCATGTCCATTGAGTCGGTGACACCATCCAACCATCTCATCCTCTGCTGCCCCCTTCTCTTTTTGCCTTCAATCTTTCCCAGCATCAGACTCTTTTCCAATGAGTCAGCTTTTCACATCAGGTGGCCAAAGTATTGGAGCTTCAGCTTCAGCTATTACAATTATATAATCTCTCAGCTTCCTTAACTCATTTCTCTGCACACAGTATTGCCTTTTCCAGACCATCCTTCCGTGAAGCCTGAGTGAGTTTTTCAAAATGGAAACCTGAGTATTTCACATAACCCCTTTTGTCATTAATGAAAGGTTCATACTCTTCAGCATGGCATTCAGGGCTCTATTTTTTGCTTAGCTCTGAAAGGAGATAAATCATTCCTCAGCAAGTTAAATAATGACATGAAGTCTCCTATGTTACAACGTTTTTTAAATAGACAATTTCCAGTATACACATGCCCTTTCTTTCAAAGGTTGGAGCTTATAGAACTTAGTATTTTCTTTATAGGCAACCCCTATAAAGAAGACTGTTTCTGACATGTACAGAATTTCTGAAAACCATATACCTTTTTCTTTCAGATGCTTATGATGCGGGTTTTGGACAATTTCTTTTGTACAGAAGGTTCGATTCATAGGAGAGATTGGTGATTTAAAAACCATGAATTCTAATTTTAGGAAGTTGCCTGAGCAAGGCATGTGTGCGATCTTTGCCTATTTCTGAAGCTGTAAGATGGTGACAAAACTACCACATCACGTTCATGGGTGTTTGTAAAGCATAACTAATAAAAATGACAGGCTATGCTATGTTATAGGATATTAAGATGCCTGGCAAATAATAATCTTCTTCCTTAATAATGCATGAAGACTTATGAGTCTTTTGGAGTTGTTTTTAATCTCTGAGGTCAGTCTTTCTGTAACTTAAGCAAGAATAATCAGATACAAGGTGGTGATATTTTCTGCTTCTCAGTGTATGTCATGTGACATGCGATGCCTAAATAAGACCATGAAATTCAGAAAATCGGCTAAGCGTTAGCATCTATGAGTATCATTTTGCTCTCACAGCTCTTTCCAAACCTCACCTAACTTAAGTACACCTTAAAGGAAGGTGACAGTGACGCTTATCTGTTTTCCAGGTGGGGAGAAGCTGAAGTTAGTTGTTAAAAGCCTTGCTCAAGGCCACAGAAGAGGGGGATGTTTTGTGCCCAGGCTGGAACCTGGGCAATCGCTTCTGCAAATTCAGCAGCACCACACTCGCCTCTGAGTAGTTCCCCTGCTTGTCTCCACCATGGCCTTGAGGGTTGATTGAACGGATCTTTGACATTTGACCTTCAATGGCTTTAAAGTTGAAACTAATGTGTTTTGTGATTCATGTAGACGTCATGGGTTCCCTGCACCCGTCCCCCGACCCCAACCCAAAACTCAGTTCCTGGAAGCTTATTTTTTGAAAGATGATTTTGAGAGAGGACAGAGGAGGCCTGACAGAATAAGCAAAAACATGATATACCAGGAAGTGCTTCTGCTCCAGCGGGTGAGTGAGCTGTAACTGCTGGCCACTGTGGCCTCCAGTGAGGACGTCTAAGCGTTCAGTGTTACATGTTAATTGTGAGTGCACTTGCCCTAGTGTAAACTGGTGAATCGTCCGCTTCTAGAGGACAGTAAATGATGGTATCATGCCTTTGTACCTGCAAACTGAGCGTGACAGGCTAGACAGGTTGTTCCAACTGCTCTTTGAAAAGGGACTGTCAGAGGTCTTAGGTTGCCTGCATTCCTCAATTTACATAACAGATATATTCCCCTGAAGTTTGTGTAAATGGAGTCCTATTTTTATAGCGCCAGGAAATCTTGCCTTTTAAAGGATCCTTGTTTTGAGTCCATTTGAAAGTGAACTAAACTATTGTGCTAGAGACGATTGCTTCTGAATTAATCTATTGTGCAGATTTGGCTTTTCAAATGAGTGAATTTTTAAAAGCAGAGCCTTTTTGTGAACTTGTCACAAAATGCAGCAGTGATACTGCTGCAAGTGGAAGGTAGCAGGCCTTCCAGGGCCCGTGGAAGGACGTGACCTTCTGAGGCTGTTGTCTCTGAATTGCGATATAAATACTGTCAATTAATACTGAGTGACCACAGGCAAGGTTAGTTTTACATAGAATAGAATCACTTTATACTGAGAATTTTAATTTAACCGAGAAGCATGGACAGTTCTGAGGCAGTTTATTATATACATCTCTTTCATTCTTTTAACATTTGCATGATATTCCACTGTAGAGGTTTAACATAGTTTATATAATCATTCTTCTAGTATCAGATACATTACAAAAGTAACAAAAAATCTTCACAATGTGTGTTTATGTATTTTTATCACTTTGACCACCTGATGCGAAGAGCCAACTCATTAGAAAAGACCCTGATGCTGGGAAAGACTGAAGGCAGGCGGAGAAGGAGACGACAGAGGACGAGATGGTTGGATGGCCTCGCTGAATCAATGGACATGGATTTGAGTAAAATCAGGGAGATGGTCAAGGACAGAGAAGCCTGGCGTGCTGCAGTCCACGGGGTCTCAAAGAGTCGGATGTGACTGAACAACTGAACAACAGAACAACAGCCTTATGTATGTAGCAGATTCTGAAAGGGGGATGACTAGGGGTTTGTATTTTAAATCTTGTGGATCCTGAAATTGTTCTCTAGAAAGCTGCAGCACTTTGTATTTGGGAGACTGCTGTGTCCAAGTGTTCATACCTTGACACCATCGCCTCTACTGGATGTTGCCATATAGTCTTATTTATCTAGTTTGTTGGTTGAAAAAAGTATCTCAGTGTTTTGTTTTTTTTTTTTAAATTGTGAGTGAGCTGAATAAGCAGATTTTACATGTGTGTTAGGCCAACAATTTTGTTTCTGGATGATTGGAAAGGAATTTATTCATAAGAAGACATGCAACTTAATCCAACTCTGGGACTAAGAACTTCCTTGATATTCCTTATTATAATGGAGACACTAACTTGCAGGGTAACCGGACTTATCCAACATATTGGAGAAAAAAGTGAAGAAGTGTAAGCCATTCCTGTATTATCTCCAACTTTATTAAGAGTCTTGATATTAATCGTGCATTTTTGGTTCTGGGAACTGGAATTGATGGAAACACTTTTAAACAAAGCTTAGGAAAACTTAATTTCAAGGAAAATGAGACTAAGATTTTAGGGGAAGAATGATTAGCATTTAAGGGAAAATAACTTTATAGCCCTGAGCACTGACTTTCAGCTGGGGAATCGCTGCTACAACAATTTGATTGTTATAGTTGGTAGTAGTTATAGGCTTATTCACTGTAATTCATGAAGGACTGATGCTGAAGCTGAAGCTCCAATACTTTGGCCACCTGATGCGAAGAGCCAGCTTATTGGAAAAGCCCCTGATGCTGGGAAAGATTGAAGGCAAAAGGAGAAGGGAGTGGCAGAGGATGAGATGGTTAGATAGCATCACCAACTCAATGGACATGAATTTGAGCCAACTCCAGGAGACAGTGGAGGACAGAGGAATCTGGTGTGCTGCAGTCCATAGGGTCACAAGGAGTCCAGGACGACCTAGTGAACGAACAACAACAACAGCAACATTTTGAAGAAGATGACCGTTTAAATGTGCTACTATTAAAAAAAGAATCATCTCCATGTCAATATTAAGCCTGATAGTAAGCCTATCTTTAAGGCTTTCACTGTAATTCTCTCTCCCTCTCTCCTCTTTCCTCTCCCATCCCCCCTCCCCTTCTCTCTCCCCATCAGGAGTCTGCTTTTTCCTTACCTTTGTAAGAAGCAATTTTGAGGTCTTACCTTATCTTATCCTAATCAAAAATGAGAAGAGAGAGAAGAAAGACCAGAACAGAAAAGCAACCACTTTTTAACCTACAGGAGGACAAAAACACCTGTAAGCTTTTAAAATTTTAACTTTTTTTTTTTCCGTTAGCTCCTTAGGACTGTGGGCTTCCCAAGTGGCTCATTGGTAAAGAACCCACCTGCCAACGCAGGAGATACAGGAGATGCGGGTTCGATCCTTGGGTCTTGAAGATCCCCTGGAGGAGGAAATGGTACCCCACTCCAGTATTCTTGCCTGGAGAATCCCATGGACAAAGAAACTGCATGGCAGTTTCTCAAACATGAACTACTATTTGGAAAACTGTGATAGTGTTGTTAGTCATCATGCCCAACTCTTTGTGACCCCATGGACTGTAGCCCGCCAGGCTCCTCTGTTCATGGGATTTTTCAGGAAAGAATACTGGAGTGTGTTGCCATTCCATTCTCCAAGGGATCTTCCTGACCTAGGGATGAAACCTGGGTCTCCTATATTGCTGGTGGGTTCTTTACCATCTGAACCACCAGGGAAATACCAACACGGATAGAGTTTATGTTTTTTGGAAGGAAAAGACATTGCTGCCAAGGAATCACAGGTAGTGTATTTCTTTTAACTCAGGGTTTACAGTACTCTAGTATCTCAAAATCTGTTTTGAAGAAAGAGAGAGTTAAAGTTCACCTTCCTAATCAGAATGAGAATATTTGTTGCTGCTAAGTCACTTCAGTCGTGTCCGACTCTGTGCGACCCCATAGACGGCAGCCCACCAGGCTCGCCCCTCCCTGGGATTCTCCAGGCAAGAACACTGGAGTGGATGAATGAGAATATTTAGTACTTAAAAAAAAAAAAGAAAAGACTCCAGATGATAAAGATAGATGTAGGACAATGGAAAAGGACAGAGGGCCAGCAAGATGGGCAAAATCAGGAATGCTATGTGGGAATGATTCGGCCATACAAATGGTGCTGGCCAAGAAGACTTTCAGGAGAAAGGACAGCTAATTTTTAATTATTACATATTTGCAATTCAAATCCTCTTCATTTCATCAAAACTTAAATCTGTCTATACATACACAGTGTTGTGTGAATATTTAAGTTATTCTTCTGTTGGAAAGTAAAGAAAGGGTCTGATTTGACTGTGTTGATGGGTTATAGAGGGGAGAGCATACATATCTATGTAAATGGTTCAAAGACTGAATTAATAATTGGAAGTGAAAGTGAAAGTCGCTCAGTTGTGTCTGATTCTTTGCGACCCTGTGGACTATACAGTCCATGGAATTCTCTAGGCCAGAATACTGGAGTGAGTAGCCGGTCCCTTCTCCAGGGGATGTTCCCAACCCAGGGATTGAATCCAGGTGTCTTGCATTACAGGCAGATTCTTTACCAGCAGGAGCTAGAAGTCAGAGACTGCCTCAAAAATGGAACTGCTAAGCCTCTCTGACCAGTCGTCTTTCATCACTCCATTTTGTGCAACAGTCTGGGAGTTATAAGAATCTTTGGATAAGGGTAGAAAGGAGGAACAAGGAATGTTCTAAAAAACCAGGATGAAAGATTCAAGTTGATTCTATCTAGATTTTAAAAGTTATATCTTGGAATAGGCAGATATCCAAATTCCACCTTGCAGTTGAGGAGAGGAGCTCCTTGTAAAATAAAGAGCTACCTGCCCAGATTCTGGCCCTGAGAACAGACAGAACTTTGGGGGCTATATTGGCATTGGAGGTAATTGCATCAAGATTTAAAATGCACATGTCTCTTGAGTATATAATCAGTTAAATAAGCAAAAAAAGGGAAATGTATATGTGCATTCATTGGATTCAATTATTATTCAATTTTCATAACAGGCAAAATTGGAAACAACTCTCTTTTTGGCAGATGACCTGATTGTCTCTGCTGACAATCCAAAGGAATCCACAAAAACAAATTCTACTAGAACTCTTAAAGTGAGTATGGCAAGATAGACTAAGGTTAATATACAAAAATTAATTGTTTCTTGCTACTATATAGGACTGATGTTGAAGCTGAGACTCCAATACTTTGGCCACCTGATGTGAAGAGCTGACTCATTTGAAAAGACCCTGATGCTGGGAAAGATTGAAGGCAGGAGGAGAAGGGACAACAGAGGATGAGATGGTTGGACGGCATCATCGACTCAATGGACATGAGTCTGGGTAAACTCTGGGAGTTGGTGATGGACAGGGAGGCCTGGTGTGCTGCAATCCATGGGGTTGCAAAGAATCGGACATGACTGAGCAACTGAACTGACTGACTGACTATATAGAAATGCAATTGGAAATAAAATTTTAAAAAATGAGTGTCATTTAAAATAGCACTGGAAACATGAAATACTTACGTATAAATCCAACAAAATATGTGCAGGATCTGAATGTATGTTGGAAGCTCCAAAAACACCATGAAAGAAAGATGACCTAAACAAATGGAGACAGATCTACCATGTTTGTGAATTGGAAAACAGTACTCTGAAGATGTTAACTGTTTCCAAGTTGATCTATAGATTCGATGTATACATAGTTATCCTAAGAAATATATTGCTGGTGCTAATAAAAACAATTGGTTTGTTCCATGGAGAATGCTATGGACAGAGAAGCCTGGTGAGCTATAGTCCGTAGGGTCGCAAGGAGTCGGACACGACTGGACTGAATCGGCTTAGGGCACATGCACTGTTTTTGCCACACCCAAGGCCTTCAGCCCTTGGTCGGTCCTGGGGAGCTTCTTTTCTTTAGGAAACATGTGAGCTGCCGCCTGGCTGATGCTTCAGGGACATAGCTTGCTGCCACATGGGGGGCATGTTCCAGGGCATTCAGGTAAATGGATGCACATGGGCAGATGCACCTTCAGAAGCTTTATTTCCAAACAGGAGGAATGTTACACAGGCAGCCCTCTAATAACTAGGGTGTTTATATTTGTCCTCCAATCTAGTTCTCTTCTTGGCTCCCTCTCATGTTTCGAGTTTCTTTGTGGTTCCTTCTTTTAACTTGAGCCCAACTAGTGCACACATTCACTTCTCCCTGCTTGACTATGCTTGCATGTACACTAGACTCTCCCAGGTTTACATCCTCGGCATCTCCTTAATTATTCTAGCTGCTGATCTCTCTGGTCTCAGGCTGATTTAATTCTCACAGTTCTGTGTCTCTAGGCCGTTACTGGAGATTCCTGCGTCTCTCTCTGCCAGTCTTTCAGTCTCTCTCTGGCCCCCTGCTCCCCTCATTGAGTATTTTTTGCTCTCCCATTTGGACTCTAGGTGTCATACAGAGAGGTCTGCGGGTCAATTCTCCCTCAAGCCCCTTGAGGCCAAAATATCTGTAGTGATTCTATACCTGGAACCAAATATCTGTGCAAACATTGCTTATGAATATAAACAGTCAAGTGTGAGGATTATAAAAGAAAATGCTATTTGGATTGACTTTGCTGTATCATTTTTATACATAGGAAGAGGTCATGTAATACAGTGGTTGGAAGTGAACACTCTGGGGCCAGATGACTTCGATTTGAATCCCTGTTGGGTCACTTTTCAGCTATAGGACCTTGTATGAGTTACTTAACTTCTCTATGCCTTGGTTTTCATGTCTACAAAATAGGGATTTTGATGGTATCTTTCTCATGGTGATGCCATGAGGCTTAAATTGGTTGTATGAAGTCATTTGTATGCTGATTCACTTTGTTGTACGCAGGAACTAACACTACACTGTAAAGCGATTATACTCCAATAAAAAAGCATCATTTGGAGGACTGCCTGGCGCACCTTAAGTGCTACATAAATGCTAAGTGTGCTTATCATTGTGGGATAATTTCACTTCTGGAGGCCATGAAAATGGTGACAGAAATAAGCATTGACTATAAATGTCAAACATCTGGGCAAACAGTTGGGGAATGACAGCTTTCAGAAAAAGAGCATTCTCTGTGATCTGAATAGAGACTAGCAGTCCGAGCAGGGGACCCAGCGTCCTGAGAGGGTACTGGGAATTTTCTCAAAAGATGAGACGCTTCAGGCAGCTGCCCCAGACAGAGCTGTTTCTTGGACAGCTTTGACCTCTGTGAGCACGGGAAGGATCAGAGGCCAGGAAACTGCTTGTCCTGTACAGTTTCACGTGTGAGTATGAGGATGTGTTACGCATTTGTGGTGTGCACAGAGGGGATTGGGGCAGAGGGTCTTCCTTCACTAATGCTCCACGAGCTAAGCAGAGGTTCTATAAATCACTGTCATTTACAATGATGCTTCTGCTAACCAGGGGGCCTGCCTTAGTTACTGTCTGATTCTTACCTTGACCTGGGGAAAACTCATCTGCTGGGAAAAAGTTAACAAACCTCATTTTGGTTTTTTGCAATATAAACTCTAGACCCTGAGAATCCTGTTTACCTTTCCAGTTTTGCTCTGTTCTACCTGGCCAGTGACTCACACACAAATGCATGATCACATCATTTCTGCAGAGAACAGGGGCAACAAAGGGAAACTCAAGTGTACACACATCACGGGGAATGAGCTCTTTCCGTAAACGCACAACTGTGTGGTAGAGAACATTTTCTAATTTGATTATACATTTCCAGCATGAACCCATTAAAGATAGTGGAGTATGTTTACATGAGCACCATTTTCCTACAGCAGTGTTTTTTGAATATTTTCCCTCTGACCTGAGGATTCCTGTGCATGCCCTCCAAACAAAAAAACAAAACAAAAACTCAAGCAGCTGGCAGCAAACTGGAGGAATGAGGTTGAATCAGCAAAATATTGTGCCTGGGGGGATTTAGCTACAGATAAAAGAGAAATAAGGCCAGACGGGCTAGACAGAGAGTGGCCCTGGACCTACCTAGGGCATGAAGGTCACTGTGGAAAGGGATTCTAGCTCCTTGGTTGCAAGAGGGTTCAGGGTGTTGATTTTTTTTTAGGCAAAATTTTGAAAAGTGATGTTTAAAAAAATTCAATTGATAATAACCTTAAAAAGCATAAAGTACGGATGAATTTCTCAAAAGGCATGGAAGTCTCCTACCTGAAAACTACAAACCACTGCTGAAAGAAATTAAAGAAGACCAGAGAAAATATATATGTTCATGAGTCAGAAGTCCAATGTTCAGCTGTCAATTCTCCCCAAACTGGTCTACAAAGTCAATGAAACTCAATGAACAATAAAAATTCCAACTGGATTTTGGGGGGTTAAAAATAGACAAGGTAAGTCTGCTAAGTCACTTCAGTCATGTCCGACTCTGTGCGACCGCATCCCTGGGACTCTCCAGGCAAGAACACTCTAACATTTATATAAAAAAAACAAAGGTTGTTGAATAGCCAAAATGATCTTGAAGAGGAAGTATTTTATATATATTGGATGGTAAAGCTTTCTTGCATGCTCTGTGGTGTCTGATTCTTTGTGACCCTGTGGACTGTAGCCTGCCAGTCTCCTCTGTCCATGGGATTCTTCAGGGAAGGATACTGGAGTAGGTTGCCGTTTTTCCTCCCAGGAATCTTCCCAGGCCAGGGATCGAACTTTTGTCTCCTGTGTCTCCTGCATTGGCAGGCTGATTCTTTGATCATTAAGCCATCAGAGAAGCCCACATTAGGTGATGATGACTTAAGTGCAATTGTTTAGTTTAATGATTTAGGCTTCTTTGGAGAAAAAAGTTAAAATACTAACTGATATGCCGAAGCCAGGTAGTTTTTGTTTTCACCTTCTATATGTATTTTACTGGTGGTTAATACTGAAAAATAACACAGTTAGAACTCCATTTGGGTCTTGGTTGACTGACTTTTTTAAATTCAAAGGCTACATAGGGTCACGGAGGAAGTAGAAGCCAAGAAGACATGGTTTTCCTGCATGTTTCTATTCGTTTCTAAGCCTATAGGCAAAAATTCAGCTCTAGCATACACAACTCTCTAAATTTACTAACAAAATCCCAGTGTAAATCTTAGAACGTGGTTTATATTTATAACTGCTTCCTAGTGTCTTCCCTCCTTTGGTTCTCTCTTTAGACAAGCTAACCATAGGGTTTAGAAAACGGGCTGTTTGGAGAACATTAGAGGACATTGGATTAAAGCCAGGATGTATTAAACTTCTAAATGTAAATATCTACTAACAACCCATGGTGAGTGGGATGCAGCTAGCGTTTATATTTACCATTGGTTTCCATAAATTCACATTAGCTGGGCTGCAAAGTTAATCTGGATACAAAAGTTGAATGGAGCTCCTTTAGTCTGTACAGTCTGTGAGTGGATGTGAATGGTGATGACAGCTGCTAGAATAACAAAATTGAGGAGAGGAAAAAGGATAGCACAGCTCTCATCCTGAGCTCAATTGTTGCTAATTGGAGGACCATTCTCAATATCCAGGCAGCTTGTTCTGGGCTCAAATGGCAGACAGATGCTCTAAAGCCCTTGGGCTCAGGTATCTTATAATTGTGGATCCAGCCAAGGACAAATTTGATTTGTAGCCACACTTTGACCTCTCTATAGTGCAAAGCGCTGGGACTTGTTCCCACTTTGCCCCTCTTTCAGATTGTTTCCATCATAGTCCCCCACTCCCAACTGCTTGTCAATTTCTAGAACTATGTCCATATTTTACGAACAGTTCTCAGGAGATTGAATTCCAGAAAGAATGATGGGAAAGAAATGAGACCAGAGGAAAAGGCAGGGCAGACTCATTGCAAAGGTCACTATGAAGCTGACCCATTGTTTATCTGGAGGCAGAAAATGCACAACATTCACCTCGAAGGTATACCATTCTGGAAGATCATGGCTGTCTCTCCAGTGCAGGTTTTATGTGGGTAAAATCAAATTTAAAGAACAGTAAAGGCAAATTTAAGGGGAAAGAATGAGAGAAAGACAACTTACACTTAGTGTATTTGGGAGTTGTGTTTGGCGGCAGTTGAGTTTTATAAACTAATTATGTATTATGAGCCTGCAGAACTTTTCAGTGACCAGATGTCACAATTACCTCTCAGAAAATTATCAGGGCTCTGTAAATGCCATCACCAATATGTGTGCCCTTGGGCATTTTATTTTAAAAAATAGCTCATATTGATGATTAGACGGCTTCCCTGGTGGTGCAGCAGTAAACAATCTGCTTGCCAATGCAGGAGACGTGAGTTTGAACCCTGGGTCAGGGAGATCCCCTGGAGAAGGAAATGGCAACCCACTAATCTTGCCTGAAAAATCCCATGGACAGAGGAGCCTGGCAGGCTACAGTCCATGCGATCGCGAAGAGTCGGACATGACTGAGCACAGCACAGCAGCATTGATGACTAGGCGTGCAGGGGTGGCGCCCTGAAAAAGTCTAGCCCAATTAGGACACATCCCTAGCATTACAGCTCCCCACCACACCCACTAGGGCACGTTGCATACAAACAGTATACAACAGCAAGGCACTTATTAAAACTCCTGCAGAGCTCTTTGCTTAGGTCAGAACCAAACAGCCCCAGGCATTTGCCCTTTTTTCTTTAATACTAAACTTGACTATTAAAATGAGGTTTGTTTTTTCAAGAATGAAATTTTAAGAGAAAACATGCATCTTCCCTTACACATCATACTGATTTTATGCCCTCCAGATGCGTGCTGCTCAGTATAGTAGTCAGTAGCTACTTGTGGCCAATGAGCTCTCAAAATATGGCTAGTCCATACTGAATTGTGCTGTAATTATAAAATGCACACTTCACTTTATAAAGATTTAGCTTAAAAAAAAGTAAACTCTCTTATGAATAATTTTTGTTTATGAATAATTTTTATACTATTATATTTTAAATATTTTGGATTGGGTTAAATAAGTGTAAAGACTATTTTTTTTTAATATGGCTACTAGAATTTTAAAATCACACATGTGGCTCACATTGTATTTCCGTAGACAGCACTGTTCTAGATTTTTAACGGAAGAACCATGTAAAAAGAAAGGTGATCAACAGGCAAGATACTGATTCAAAATATTTCTCTAATCTAAACAATTAAATATTTATTCAAAACCACTATGTGACCAACACATTGCTAAATGTAAAAGAGCATACGATTTCAGTGGGAAGAACACTAAGATGCATTAGTGTCTAGTCATTTCTTAACCAGAGATTGGAAGTGGAGGGTGAGTGTTATACCTACAGTACTTTCACATAACAATCATCCACAGTGAGTCAGGACGAGCCAGGGAAAAGTTGCATGCATGCGTGCTCAGTCGTGTTCCACTCTTCATGACCCCATGAACTGTAGCCCGCCAGGCTCCTCTGTCCAGGGGATTATCCCAGCAAGAATACTGGAGTGGGTTGCCATTTCCTCCTCCAGGGTCTCTTCCCAATCCGGGGATTTAAACCAGGTCTCCTGTGTTGGCGAGCAGATTCTTTACCACTTAGCCACCTGGGAAGCCCAAAGGAAAAGTTACAAGAGACAAAACCATCTTGGTGATAACATATTCCCAAGCTTTCATTTTAAAAAGGCAGGGGTGAGGGGTGGGAGGGAAGCGGCTACAAAAAACCCTCTCACTCTAGAAAGACTGACTTGTTTAAGGCTGTAAAGATTCATTTACATTGGTCTCTGCAGACCAATCAGAAAAAGGCGTCCTTTTGGGAAGACCAATCAGAAAATGACCCCTTCTCTTCAGGTGAACCCAGGTCTTGGGGAGAACAGTAGGGGCTTGGTTTCCGCTTCGCTAGACACGTCTGTGTACAGCTATAGGCAGAGGCCCTGGGAAAGTCACTTTTCTTTGAGCCTCTCATCATGCTTAGGTTAGTTCCAACTTTTCAGAAGTTAACCTTTCCCCCTTTCTGTGGATCACTGTAGGAAAGAAACATGACTGTCACAGTCTTTGCTGATTTCAGATTGTTAGGAAATTGCTTTATTATTTTGGTTGTTTCAGGAGTTTCAAAGGTATGCTTCAACCTTCCTAAGTGTAATGTGAATCCATGTTTCTTATTAAAAATACGTTTTATACAGGCATATCTCTTTTTTTTTTAAATACATGCATATCTCTTTGTTTTATTGTATTTCCATTGTGTTTTGAAGATGAGTTTTTTTTTTTTTCTTTAACAAATTGTAGGATTGTGGCAATCCTGCATTGTCAGATGATGGTTAGCATTTTTTAAACAATGAAGTATTTTTAAATGAAGGTATATACATTTTTTGGCATAATGCTGTTGCAGTTAATAGACTATAATATTATGTAAACATTTATATGCACTGGGAAGCCAAAATATTTGTTGACTTTATTGTGATGTTCACTTTAATTGTGGTGGTCTGAGTGAACCCCTGATATCTCCAAGGTGTGCATGTATTTTTAAAAGTTAAGAGAAGAACTTTACAGTCATAGATAACAGGACTTTGAGTACTTTTGTGTTATAAGGAAACCCATCACATTTTGGATTTATAAACCCAGTACGTGATTATAGGCCATTATAGCACGAAGTTGAACTCATTTACGGGAGCCAGTGCTGTTGTTGATTTGTGTGTGTGTGTGTAATCAAAGTTGTTTGTTTTTTTTAATTGTTTATAAGATGACAAGCTCATTTCTTGGGGGCTCACTTTTAGGCCTGCCACTATCACTTATCTTTTCCCTCAGCTTTGAGATTTAATTGACATATAACAGTATTGAAATTTAAGGCTCACAATGTGTTGCTTTGATATATTTATATATTGCAAAATGATTACTGCTATTACCAAAATAGTGTTAGTAACCATCTCCATCATGTCACATAGTTACCATATATTTTTTATGGTGAGAATATTTGAAATCTACTGTTGGCAATCTTCAATAACATGACCTTCAATCTTGGATTCTCATTTTGATGTTAGGCATTTTCACCTTCTAAAGTCAATATTTTTTCTTCTAACTTTAAGGAAATAAGAACTGTATAATTTTTATTGCTGTGGGTTCTTCCTTAAGAATCAATATCCCTTAATAGTTAATAATTTTCTCTATCCTTTTTGAAGCTATGAATTACCATCACTCATGGTTTGTATTCAGTAATTTCTAGATCATTATTTTTGTTTCTTTGAAATTTTTGCTAATAATTTAGGATTGAAGATTTTTCTCTCCATATAGATTCCTAATTCTGGAACTTACTGCTGGTTTCTATAACTACAGTCTGGAAAATAACTTCTCCCATTTTCTTAACACAGTTAAGCTGCAGAAGTTGGTCACTGATTTTGTTCCTGTTTGCTTTTAGGAGGCTTCTTTGTGATTAAGCGTGATGAATGTGATTAAGTGTGACGAATAACTTTTCAATTGGAATATAATTCCTGGATTTTGTATACTTATTGGTCCAAAATATTAGTTTCTTATTGGCAAGTTACATTTGCATACAGTAAGCTCTGTTTCTAAACTCCAAATACCTAGGAAGTCATTTTTAAAAGATTCTTTTAGTAATATTTTTAAAAATGATCTCCAAATTGTATAGTGTTTCAGAATGCTTTCATAAATGTATTACAAGAGAACAGTAGTCAAGAGGCTCAGGATGATGGATTATTGCTCTTTAAGGTGGTATATAAGCTGAATAAAATGTTCTGAGCCTGGATTTCATGTCTTGTGTGGACTCCATCTCACTGACTTTGTTTTCACACTTTCTATAGGAAGTCCATTTGCCAGAATATTAAATTAGCCAAAATATCCCATTTCCAACCCAAGCAAGAACAACAGAAACAACAAAATCTCTTAGCTTCAGTAATATATCTTCCTTCCATTCAGAATGTACCAATGTATTGAAACATTAATAACATTTAGATCATGTAGTTGAATAGCCCCACCCCAGATTTAGATTTGGCCTGATTTAACCTCCAAACTGATTCTCAGCATCTGTATACTAACAGGCCAGTGTGACTGACTGACCTAATGGTACCTGGAGGGAAAAATGCTGTGAGTGACTGTTCCATAGCAAAGTAAACAAATCTCACTATGATCTCTGTTAACACCACCCCGAATTTTATATTGGTAGTATCTGTTTCCCCAACCAGATTGTGAACCTGGGATGGGTCCCGAGGTTGTTTTATTCCATTTTGTTTTCCCTGATTCATCTAGCCCAGGGCTTTGCATGTGGTGAGCACTCAGAAATGTTTATGAATTTGAAAGAAATAAACATTTAAAATGGGCTTTGGAAAGCACTTCCTTTACAGATGCTGCGCTGGGTCTCAGCTGGTGCCAATGAGGCCTCCCAGAGCTCTCTGCTCTGCACACAGCCCTGTGTTCAACAGAACTGGAGAAGATGGAGCAAGAGCAGGGTTCTGAGTCTGCCCAAGGCCTGACACTGCAATGTACAGGCCCTCCAGAGAGGAACACACCAAGGGATGAGGGCAGGAGAAGTGTTCTGGTGGAGAAGCCTTGGTTTCTAGTCAGGATCTGGTGCTTCTAGGGGCAGTTCTCACCTGTGTGGGGCTTCCTTTTCACATCTATCAAATATAGATATATATTGGGGGTTAGTAAATAGAATAAAAGTCCAGAGCTCTGCAAATATCAGTATGCACGTGAATCTGCTGGGCATCTTGTTAAAATGAAGATTATGATTGAGGTCTGGGGTGGGGTCTGAGATGTTCTATGTCTAGGTAGTTTCCAGATGATGCCCACGCTCTGCTCAGTGTGTGGTCCATGGATCAGAGAGGCGGGGACCTGTGTAATTCATCCCTGCATGTCTAATCCTGTGAATGGAATAGGGCAGGCCCTCAGTAACTGCCTGCTGGAAAAGAAGTTCTATATTTCACACCAAAGCTGTACCGCTTTTGGTTCAGAACCAGGCCCTTAGAGAAGAAAAAGGAGGATTTAGAATTCCAAACACTTTGTTTTTAATATTAAAAACCTGGTGGATTGAGAGCAAAAGTTTACCAGGAGACACACAGTTGGAAATGATGGCTGGTTATGGCTCAAAAACATTTGAGTTCACCCTACGGTGAAGAAGGAAAGATGAGAGACACAATGACAGATGAGGGCCTAGTGGGTGCCTAAGAAAGGGTCCTTGCAAACTGCAAGCTTCAGGGATCAGATCCCGAGGGAGCCCCAGAGCAGTGAGGAACCTCGCTCCATTTCCCAGGGCAGCACCTGAGGAGTGGATTTGTAAGTTTGAGGACAGCCTCACAGAGCTGAGCCCCCTGAGAGAACTTGAATTGACCAGTTCAAGGGTTCCAAAAAGTTAGGCTTGTGACCCAAGTCATGCTAAGTCAGCAAGAAATAATGTGTTGTTATTGTGTATCTCTGGGGTGCACCAGTGGATTTCAAACTTGTTCCTGATATCTGATACTGGGCTGCACCTGAGGTGGCAAAAGAGAGGCAGAGGGATAAAGTAAACAGAAGAGTTATGGAAAATGTCAGACAATTGTTGCATGGACGATTAGCCATTTCCCAGGTGTCTCGTGCCTGGCTGATCTAATGCATTGATTTATTTGATTATTAACTTACAAGCTACTGGGAGGATGATGAGACATTCAAGAACTCCAGCAGGTCTTTGGTGACCCAGGCAAAGAGAGACATTCACGATGTTCAAATGTGGAATTCACAGGCTCCACATAGGTTGTTCTCAGAGAGGACCACAATCAATACAAGGTTACTGTCAAAGATGGAGTTCAGACAGATCCTATTCTAGCTAAGTGAAGAAGCAGGGGCAGACCAAGTTGAAAACCTGCCTCAAAGAAATCACGCTAAAGAGAGTGGAGTGCTCGTGTTTGCTTACTATCTTTTTTACCATGAACCACTTGAAAGCCACATGCCAAGGTTGGCATTGTCTGCTACGCAATCCCTCCCACCCCCTACCCTAGCTGGATGCCATGTTTTGTCCTCCTCTCCCCACAAGCTGAATGGGGAGTCTGAAAACCCAGTTCAGCCCATGCTGAACATCTGGCGGCTTGGGAGGGGCGCTGGCCTGAAGCTTGGAAAACTGTTGTGACATTCCTGTCCTCACGAGAGGCAGCCTTCTACCCCAGCTTCCTCTGGCAGCTTCCGCACCACCCGAGCAGACAACTGTGGGAGTGGGTGGGATCATGAATCAAGTAAGGCAGGACCCTGGGGCCCTGGACATTCAAAAGGAAGACACTGAGAACTTGGTGCCCCGGAAGATCACAGGACTGTTATGGTTCTAATAGTTTGTCTCCTTGCTAATTTCCTCCAGCTTTGATCTCAGATTTGTCTGAGGACCTTGAACACGAGGCTTCTACTTGGACTGGGTGAAACCCTTAGCTGGCAACAGTTCAGATTGCCAGGCCTTACCTCCAACTTGGTGATGAATGTCCTGGGTGGGGCCCAGAAAATTTTCTCTCCCTCCTCCCTCCCTCTGCTTTCCCTCCCTTCTTTTCTTCCTTTTCTCTGATTCTCCTCTTTCTCCTTTAAAAGAATAAGCTTCTGAGGATTCTTTCTGCCTGCCAGTTGGGAAGAGTTGGGCAGCAGGGTGTTTGTGAGCTCTCAGTCCACGTCCTTGACCCCTCTTTGGCCTCACAGGCCAGACTTTGATGTCGTGCCCAGGCATCCCTAGCAACTACCCCATCCTCGGGTTTTTGCCTTTGTTATTTGTCAGCTAAGGCCTTGAAACCATAACGCAATACAGAGAGGAGGGCTGAAGGCCACACTTGGGAGAAAGCCTCGACTGGGATCACCATGCCTGGCACGTGAGAGAAGAGGAGCCAGCGGGGTGGTAAAAGTCAAAGGATTAGCATCTCAGAAGTGAGGAGAGGCATTTTAGAGAGGGAGGTAGGCATCAGTGCTGACATATGCAGACATGCTATCTGCAGAAATGTCAGAGAGAAAGGGTACATTTATTGCAGGGTGGATGGTGCAAGGAAGCAGCCAAATGTCATGGATAAAGGGACGTGTGAGAAGCCTCATTTGGTACAGGTGAACATATTTGCAGGGTAGGAACAGAGACATAGACATTGAGAATGGACATGTGGACACGGGGCGGTGGGGTAAGGAGGATGGGGTGAATTGGGAGATTAGGATTGGCAAATATTCACTACCAAGTGTAAACTAGATGGCCAGTGGGAACCTGCTGCTTATCACAGGGAGCTCCGCGCGGTGCTCTGTGGTGACCCAGAGGGTGGGATGGGAGGGAGGGGGCGGTGGCGGGACGGAGATCCAAGAGGGATAGGATATACGTATATGTATGGTTGATTCACTTTGTCATAAAGCAGAAACTAACACAACTGTAAAGCAACTATAACCCAGTTTAGAAAAAAGAAAGGAAACTGCCTCCCAGTGTGGCTACTATAGGCAATTATCTCATTTTCTAAGTCTGTGTCTCCATCTGTAAAGTGGGTATAGAATAGCCATGAAGTTTATTTGCCTCCGTAGTAGCTAAATACATAAAATAGAGCTTGGCACAAAGTCAGAGCTCAAAAACCATTTCTTTTTCTTTCTCCTTTTTCATTACTCTTAAGTCTTGTTACAGACTCTGGACGCTGCACGTAAGGGTAAGCAATTATTGTTATATTATTTAGTTGTCAGAGACATTGACCTTGAGTGAAAATTATAACTTCTTTTGAGTACACACCTCCCCCATTAAATTCTACAGAAATAATTTCCTTCTTTTTCTGTGCATCTGAATTCATTTGAATTTCAGCATCCAGGCAAGTTACAAGGATCTGAAATCATGCTGTCTTCAGCCAAGCACAATTTCTCTACTGAGCTGAGTCTTTCACGGAAAGGCATCTGAATTTAAGTGTCTTACAAGGACAAATCTCCTTTGCCTCTTGGGATCCTCTTTGCTTCTTTGATCAGTATTTGTTATTTTACTTTTTAGGTACCTTGTTCATCTGTGTTACAACTTGGTTTAGCATATGTGGATTTCCCCCATTTATTGGCGTCTACTAGAAGTGAAAGGAAAGAGGAAAAAAAATATTGCCTCACCAGGTGGAAGTTATTATTATTTACAATCAGAGAGGAAAGCAGAAACAACACCAATCTGCTTTTGGTGGTCTTTACACACAAGTTTGTAACTGAAAATTGGCTAGGGGTGAAGAGGTAACGTCACTGGTGGTAACACATAATTTCCCCGAGTTTGCTTTAGTATTAGTGCAAGGTCCTCCAGGGCAAAGCAGATGGCTTCTACTTCTTTTGCCCACAGCTCTAAGGCCTATAGTAGATTTGTTAACTTTATTGGTTTCTTTTTTATGCTTAATAATGGATGTTCATCCTTTGAAACATGGCATTACCATGTCTTTAATGTAAGTGGTGGAAATTGCCAACACTGAAAAAGTCTTGACTCAAATTTTCTGGGACCCTGTTTTGGTTCCCAGGGCATCTGAGTTCTTAATGTACCTTTAAACCTTAACACATTGCTTATTGCTTCCAGAGACTGAAGCCATCCTGTCTTTATAGGAAATGCTGTGCTACCCCCACTCAATTGCAAACAGTGGTACAGGAATGCTCTATTGGTGGCCTATTGTTCTAGCCTGGCAGACCCTGGAAGACATTTGTAACATGTTTTTTAAGTTTTAGATTTTTAAAGCGAATATTTACAGGGTCAACTGTATAATGTTTTTTTCTCACTAATTAGACTAATCCCATACAGTTTGCCCCTCCTTTGTGTTTTATGTTTATTGTGATCTCTATAACACACAAAAGTATATAGTCTTTCCTATAGTAAAAAAAAAAAGTAACAAGTAATTAAGTAGCATTCTTCCTGGGCAGGGTCATTTTAGCCACATCTTCCTCTCATCCCTTCTTCCTTTTGTTTCAAAGGCTCCCCAGGCCTGTGCCTTCAGGAGACCTGTAATTAATAGGACTTTGTTCCCAGCGGGCCCTCTGTTCTCCTGGCCCACCTCCCTGAGTGAAGTATTAGAACAATAAGTGGGTCCAGGCGTTTTATTCTCCCATTCCCCGAGGGGGCCTGTGGTCTCTGAGTTTCGGGCCTTGGATT
The DNA here is from genome assembly GCF_019320065.1 of Cervus canadensis. Taxonomy (NCBI): domain Eukaryota; kingdom Metazoa; phylum Chordata; class Mammalia; order Artiodactyla; family Cervidae; genus Cervus; species Cervus canadensis. The sequence continues at coordinate 61,869,275 of NC_057391.1, read as the reverse complement.
TCCAGAAATCTTAGCTGGGGAATCCTGGGTGGCCTGACCGGCCATCTCTGCTTTAAGTGCTGTAGAGCTGTGAGCAAAGCACGTTGCTGGAGGAGTGGAAAAAACTGCCCAGCAGCTGGGATATGGAGAGAAGTTCCACCCTGGGTTACAGGATTCCTGGAAAGATGCTGTCCAGAACCAGTGGCATGCTCTTTGTAGGACTAACTAGGCACTGATGTGTCAGTGACATCTGGTTTTCCCTGGAGATGTTTACATGCAACTCTTCTATGAAATCAGTCCACCATGCAAACTCATCTTACTGAGAAAATGTGTGCAGATGATTTAACTTAATGACTTCGTTGAATTGAATGTCTTCCAGTAGCATAGTAATGTGTTTTGAGAAGTTTTGAAAGAGAGAGAGAGGAAAAGCTGGTTTCCCATCTCATTCAAATAATTTTCCATTCCTCAGGGGGAGAAAGGAAAGTCTGAGAATCCAGCAGAATTAGTGCAGGTTACCCATTACTTCATTTTATAATGTTTGGCAAGCAAAACATGTAAGTCAGTTAAATCTGTTTATTTGGCTCTTCCGGGCATTCCATGTGGATGGGGCCTGGGTTGGTGGGGACAGTGTGATGTTCTGCTGAGATGCCTTCCTGGCGAGAAGCAGGGCTGTGTTCTAAGCAGTCCCGGCAACACCTGGACTCTAACGGGTTCATTAGGGACCCAAGGGTTTACTTGAGCATTGGTCCGCAGAAGCCCTCCCTGCAGGTGAAGAACCTGAGAAGGCCATCACTGACTCCTCAAGCTGTGAAAAAGCTCTGTTTGGGGTCACCTGGGTTCAATTCTCACTCGGCTCTTCACCAGCTGATGACCTGGGGCAAGTCATGAAATCTCTCTGTATCCTGAGAAGCCTGTCTTTCAGAGGATAGTTGTAAGGATCACATGAAACAGCAGATGTAAAAGTGCCTTATTACAGGTAAACGAATATAACAATGCATTCTGAAATCATGCCTCACACTGGCAGTAGAAAAGCATACTTTTGGATAGAACACGATAGTGGAGAGGGCAGAAGATGTAAAGTATCAAGGATTCTTTGAAGGAAAATATCAGTTTTCCAGTGCTGTTCCAAAAGGCATGATGGGTTCTTTTGAAATGATCACCTAATAGGAATCAGTCCAGTGGTTAGCAGGGCTGTACGTTATATTTGTGCCCAGTGGAAGCAACCTCAGCATGCCTTAGCAGAAGGTGACAGAATAGAGGCTGCGCTCGGCAGGTGAGGAGGACACTGCTCAGGATCTTACCAGTTGAATGTGGACCCTGCTAGGGGCTGACTTGCATCACCTTGTTTCTTCTCCATAACCGTGGCTCTTTTGATTGTTATCTACTTTTTACAGAGAGAATTCTTGGAGAGGTTAAGAAACTTGTCCAAATTTACACAGTTAGAAAGTAGCAGAATGGGAATTCAAAGTCAGGTCTGACTCATTTTCCAACGCACACCCTTAACCCACTGCTAAAGGGACAGAAATATAGCAAGGCTGGTAGAGAAACTCTCTTTTCCTCTATGAACTCTATCAGGAGTAACCCCAGAATTCCTTGGGATCCCATAGTAAAACACATTTAGAAAGGGAGGAGTAGATTATGTTGTGTGGCTGCAGTTATTGCTTGTGATTAGCTAGAAGCTTTGACACCTCTGAGAACAGTTGGTCCTCAAGAAGGCCTCTGGACTCTCCCTTCTGAGATTTCAGGACAGTTGCTAAAGTGCAAGACTCTGACTTCCGTGAGGACAGATATGATGCCTTTGGTTTCTAAGGATTACCCTTCGCCATCTAGCTCAGTGCCTCTTACATCATTAAAAAAATACTTGGTGACCAGTAGAATTAATAGAAATGAAAACACTCCAATTCTCTCTAGACCCTGTCCTTTCATCACATCTAGAAAAAACAAAAACACCGGCTCTGAATTTTGTGACTCTGAGAACTTCTGTAGCTAAGCTCTGGATCAACGTTGCTGGACAGGCAAGGCCCACTTGGCCTCCACCTCTGCTAGCATGAACCTTTCACTCCCACTTCCTTCTGATTGGAAATGTCCGTTGAGTTCACAGCCAATCTGGGGGAGGGCGCAGATGAGACTGGAAGGGAAGTGGAGCTATTGCTTTTCATTCCTTTTGTCTTTTGGTCCTCCATGATTTTGTCTTGTTCTTTTCAGGTTGTGGTTACAAATAACGAAACATGAAAGCCTTAACAAAATGGATGGAGAACACTTATCTAACAGACCCTGATTTATACATGTCTAAGAGTTTCTTTGTGCTGAGTCTCTCTCTTTTTCTTTTTTTCATTCTTTGATCAACTCCACACACATTTGAATCATTGTGAAAGGTATCCCCAAGGAGTTTTACTGGAGAGGAAAAAACAATGATGCCAGGAGGCAAGAGGCTGTTTCTTCTGGTGCAGAGGTAAAAATCATGCATTGTCACCAGGAACAGGAGCCTGGGATTGAATTACTTGATGCATATTCAGTTGTGTGTGAAAAAGGTCTGGGTAAGCTGTTGAAGCTCCTAGGGCAAAAGAGATGATGCACAACTTGCTTCAGAAAGCTCATAATCTGCAGAATGAAATCACGCATCTTTCTTCTTTGTGAAAGGATTCTGATCCAAGTACTTAACACTAGACGTCAGTCAAGTCTTCACAGAGCGATTGTTTCGGCTTTCATCTTTTACTCCAGTTGTTGGGAAGCCCACTTTCTTGTCTATAGCATCCTTTGCAGGTAGTTTTGTAGACAATTTACAGAGTAGTACAGTGCAAAGACCCTCATCCTAAAGAGCAATCAGCCTCAGGCTTTTTGATTTCACTATTTGAAAGTGAAAGTGTTAATTGCTCAGTTGAGTCTGACTCTTTGCAATGCCATGGATTATATGTAGCTTGCCAGGCTCCTCTGTCCATGGGATTATCAGGCAAGAATACTGGAGTGGGTTGCCATTCCCTTCTCTAGGGGATCTTCCTGACCCAGGGACTGAACTGAGGTCTCCTGCATTGCAGGCAGTTTCTTTACTGTCTGAGCTACCAGGTATGATGATTTCACAGTTTACTACTATTTAATTTGAACTTGCCACTTTACCTTTCTGAGCCTCAGTTTTCAGCTTCACCTGCTTTACAGAATGGCTGTAAGCACAAATTCAGTAGTGTCTGTGCAAAGACACTAAAAACTATTAGGCACTTGCAACTTTATGTTATTGAAGGATAGATGAAATGGAGAAAAAAATGCTCAAAGAATATTTATGGTAAAATCGTATAAACTGAAGCTCTTTCTATTGTATGCATGAGTTTTGATTAGGTTTGATTCATTTATGTGACAAAATAGAAATATATTGAACTGATGTATCAGTTTATAATAAAACAAATTAGAAGCTGATTTATTTTGTAGCCACATTGTAGCAAAAGTATTGGCATAATTTTTAATCCATAGTCAAGGTGATTTTAAAAAAGCTGATTTATGGTTGATTTGCATCACCTAGGTAACATTTATACAATCTTTCTACTTATTTAGAATCAAATTTATTAGATTACTACAATTATAGCAGAACACTTACTTAGCTATTCTACTTATTCAGATTACTCCTTCACTAGGAGTATTCCTTCCCTGCCCCCACCCCCATTCAGATACCTTATATTTACATAGTGCTTTGTAGTTTTCAAAGCCTTTCATGGATACTACTTAATTTGAGACTTGCGTAATACAAACTTTGTGTTTTTCTCTCTTGGTAACATGTGAGGTGAGACACTGGTTACTCTTAACAGTCCCATGAAACCCAATGCTAAGTTAACCGTAAGGATGTTGTGAAATCGGTTCCTCTTTGTTAGATGTTCTCCTAGCACTGCTGCCCTTCCCTTGTGGCTCTTGCTGAGGTTGTATTTATAATTAATTTCTGTGATCACCTGGGAAAGTTATTTGTCTCCTAGGAGATGTTAAGTGGCACGAGGGCAAGAGCAGTCTGTTTGCTTACCTCTGTATCCCCATCAGTCTGGTACTTAGTAGGGGCTCAGTAAAAGGCTGATGAAAAAAATGAGTCCAGGACAGTGTTTGTAATACCACAAAGGATCTAGTTATTTGAGGCTTCCTGGGAGAAATTTCCTTGTGGTCTTACTACATTGCTTCTCTGAAACAGTTTGTTCTTAGCCCATGGACACTCTCAGCTGTGTACCCATTCATATTCTCCTGCTCTTGTTTGTGGCAAGAAAGCTCTGAAATAAGTTGTGGTTGCCCCTTATCAGACATGAAGAACTTTATGGTATGTACTTTGTGCACTGGTCACCTTCCTGCTTAAAATTTATGCCCTGTTCCTTATTTTACCTTGTTATTTTTCTTTGCTCTCCTTTTGTTTATTATAACACATATTTTATGTGACCTTTACTATTATATTAAATATATTTGACAGCAAGGCAGGTTATACAAGATAGTACCCATAGTAATGAGCTTTAATGAACTGGGGGCAAGAGATAAAATTAGAATTTCAAGAATAGAATATTTTTGTATGACTAGCTCAAACTGAGTTTTTAATTTGCTGGTGAGGTAATGACAAAAACAAACAAACAAACAAACAAACAAAAAACCAATGTTCACACTGAGATTTTTGAGTTCTAGCAATGTAAGATCCTACAAAGAAATGTGGACTTCTGTGTAGAGGGTGTGTGAGAACTAAGAAAGCCATTTGAATAGTGCTTGGGCCAGAAAGATTGGTTTCTCTCTCAGTCTGCTTCCTCATTGCTTTAGTTTTGGAGACATGAGTCAAGTACATTCTTTTCAGGCCCACCAAAGTTTTGCTTCGCTTTTCCTCTAGGCTCTAGGGATATCAACGGGCTTCAGGGATGTCAACGAATGGAGAACTTATTTCTCACACTGAAAGCTTGGTCCAACTTCAACATTTTCAGGCACTCTTTTTGGCTTGAGAAAGGCTGTCTGACCTGTAGCATCCCTGAGTTAAATCTTAGAAATAGTTCCAGCCATAGTTGCCACAGTGCTCAAGCAACCAGATTTATAGGACCAGCCTTCTCTGTGCTTTTGAGACCTTGGTGACCCCTGCTTGTGGGAGGCAGGGAGCTTTGTTTACATGTGAAGCACCACTTTCAGTTACACTCATGATTATGTGACTTTCGGTATTTGCTATGTCCTCACTCTTGGCCAACACAAATATGTTATCACATTCGACCTTCCTTAGCATAAGAATGACTTTGGAAGCCCACAAGATTTTCTAATAAACAAATAATGAAGGAAATGAGAGCACCTGCAAAAGGAAGGAAAGCCTCCAACTGCAGATGAGGAGATAAGACCTAACAAAGCCAGCCACGTTCCTGTTCAGTGATGGTCCCTTCCAAGAATGCAGAATGCTAGGACTGCTGGTGTGGAATGCCTGCCCTGATCCTCTTGTTCTAACACAAGTAGTCCACGCCGGCCAGCCAAGGAAAATCTTCTGACCACTGTCACTAAACCGACCCCCAACATTCACCCCAGTGCTTCCCTGACCTCTACCCAGGAGACAGAGGAGAAAGCTCCTGGCCCCATTATTACACTTCACCTCAACTCTTTGAAGGAAACAACTATAATAACTAATCCTAGCCCTTCTCCCTTTTCCCTTGCCGCCCGTTCCCTTCCACCACCATCCCAAATATTTAGAGCTCTTTTTTTATGAAGATAGTACTTAAGGTTAGGAGGAAAGAAGTTCCCTGCTTATTTTCACTAGAGAGAAACCTTTGCTTCCAGTAGCCTCAGTTTCATCCTCTGAAAGTCGATCTCCAGAGTTCTTGTATTTTTTTTAAACAGTGTTAACTCCATTTCCCTACTTCCAAAGATGCTCTGGCTTCTCTCAAGTGCTCATTGTTTGTACAAAAGTAATTGAAGTTTCACACCACGAATTTTAAATCATTATAACTAGGCTCAAATACATCTTTATTAATCAAAATAGGAACAATTACAATCAACACATTTTTGCCAACAAGAAATAAGTTTATTTCTGTAGTGTAAAAATCTGTTTTTTGGGATTCCATGAACTCTTGGAAAGCATTTTCTGCCTTCTGCTGTGGAAGAGTTCTCCCTGTAAAAAGTCATCAAGGTGCTTGAAGAAATGGTAGTTCATTGGCATTAAGTCAGGTGAACCTGGCAGATGAGGCAAAACTTGGTAGCCCAATTCATCCAAGTTTTAAAGCACTGGTTGTGGGACATGCAGTCAGGCACTGTTGTGGAGAAAAATCGGGCCCTTTCTGTGGACCATTGCCAGCTGCAGGCATTGCAGTTTTTGGCACATGTCATCAGTTTGCTGAGCATACCTCTCAGATGTAATGGTTGACCGCCACACAGTGACCATGACCCCTTTTTTGGTGTAAGTTTGGCTTTGGGGCTTCTTCTAGGTCCAACCACTGAGTTGGTTGTCGCTGGTTGTCATATAAAATCCACATGTCGTCATGTGTCACAATCTGATTGAGAAATGGTTTGTTGTTTCGTAGAACAAGAGAAGATGACACTTTGAAATGAAGATTTTTTTTTTTCCCAGTCAGCTCATGAGGCACCCACCTATCGAACTTTTTCACCTTTCCAATTTGCTTCAAATGCTGAACGACTGTAGAATGGTCAATGTTGTGTTCTTCAGCAAATTCTTGTGTAACTATTAAGAGGATCAGCTTCGATGATGACTTTTAGTTGGTCATTGTCAACTTTCCAAGGCGAGCTACTGCACTCCTTATCTTCAAGGCTCTTATCTCCTTTGCCATACTTCTTGAACCACCACTGCACTGTACGTTTGTTATCAGTTCCTGGGCCAAATGCATTGTTAATGTTGCCAGTTGTCTCTGCTGCTTTACAACCCATTTTGAATTCAAATAAGAAAACTGCCCAAATTTGCTTTTTGTCTAACACCATTTCCATAGCCTAAAATACATACAAAATAAATAGCTAGTAATAAGTCATTAGCAAAACAAAACAAAACAAAAGTGAGAAATGCACATTAAAATGATGTATAACATAGCCATATTTATTTAAGAATGTATTCCAGTGTCAAATGGCAAATTTCAACAATGCAAAAATCACTATTATTAATACATTTGCACCAACCTAATGTCTTCTCTACACTGTCTTTTTACTCCTTGTTGGAATAGGAGGCTCTTGAGTCAGACTGCTGCTGGTGCTGCTGCTAAGTCGCTTCAGTTGTGTCAGACTCTATGCAACCCCATAGAAGGCAGCCCACCAGGCTCCCCTGTCCCGGGGATTCTCCAGGCAAGAATATTGGAGTGGGTTGCCATTTCCTTCTCCAATGCATGAAAGTGAAAAGTGAAAGTGAAGTCGCTTAGTGATGTCTGACTCTTAGCGACCCCATGAACTGCAGCCTACCAGGCTCCTCCGTCCACGGGATTTTCAAGGCAAGAGTACTGGAGTGGGGTGCTATTGCTTTCTCCGCTTGAGTCAGACTACCTGGCTTCAAATCCTTTCTTCCTGGCTTCCTAGCTATGAGATCTTAAGCAAGGTCCTTAAACTTTCTAAGCCTGTTTCTTCACTGGAGGGAAAAAAAAAAGGAACACCAATAATCCTTAGTTATGCCTGTTTCCCATGTTTGTTATGAGGATTAGGTGAGGAAACCTGTATACTGTGCTCATGTCCTTTCCTTTTCTTCTCCTCCCACCCACCATTTTTCTCTCCTCTTCTTTCTTGCCTTCCCTCCCACTCTGCCTACCATCTCCTTTTCTCTCTGCTTCCCTCATTTCTTCCTCTTTTTCTTCTTACTCTCCCGTGCAGCTTGGGTGAAGCAGAATCTACGAAGGACCAGCACCCAGATCTGGGTGGGAATATTCGAGTCCCTACTCCTGCTTCTTCTAAACAAGGTTCGCTTTTCCCGATGCACAACAAGCCAAAATGCTAAGACATTCAGGTGAGGTTTGCAGCAAAGAAGAGTTTTAAGTTCCAGACAATCAAGGAGACGGTAGAACAAAATTCAGATCTGCCTTCCGGAAGGTGTGTGACTGGAAGGGGGTGGTATCTATAGGATAAGGAATAAAGCAGTAGGGTGGTCTGAGCCATAGGGAACTTCGGGAAAGGTGCGGTAATTGTCATTCTGCACAGGTGTAACAGCTGGAAGGCATCAGTGATGCAATGAACATCGACTTGGGCGAACTCAGGAGATGGTGAAGAACAGGGAGGCCTGGCATGCTGCAGTCCATGGGGTTGCGAAGAGTCGGATACGACTCAGTGAACAACAACAACTAATTACAGGCTTCTGCACTTGAAAACTTGGTGGCACTTAGCATGATCTGGGGGTGGAGTTTTCAGCTTTAGGTTGTCAAACGTTTGTGGGACACTTGCGCATGCCCAGTTGGAAGGTCAGCGCTCCAATCCAGTCTTAACTGGCTCAGCTCCAACTAGAGTGGAAGCCAAGTTCCTAGAAAACAGCTCACAGGGTGCATCTTATATTTTAGACTATGTGCTGCTTGGCGGACTATGATTAGTGAAGGCAGGTGAAATGGATATAACTAATAGTCACCCACAATTTCATCTCTACCCCCCATCATGACTAGAAAGCCAGCCCAGAGGCACTGTGCCCCAGTATGAGGAGGTAACAGGAGAAGATCCCAGTGGCATGGAGCTGCCTAGACCAGGTGTTTGCATTTCCTTTTATTTTAAAATTTCATTATTTTTGCATTTCCTTTAAAAATGGATACAAGCACATTTAGTCTCTTAAAAAGTCATTCTGGGATGAAGCAATGACCTAGCCTAGGTTCACAAAGTTTTGGAAAACATCCATGACCTCATTGATCCGGTACGTTCTTAGAGTGGTCTCCCTTGTGAATTTGTGACAACCTGTCTTACTGAGGGAAGGATGGAGAAGGGGAAGCAAAACAAAAGTTTGTATATGTAGGTGCCTGGCAAATTTTGGAGTTGTTTTGGTAAGAATTTGTAGATGAGTTTTAGGAAAGGTTTCTTTTTATTTATTATTATTTAAAAAAAAATCTTTTGACTGCATGGCATGTGGGGTCTCAGTTTCTTAGTTCAGGGATCAAACCCATGCCCCCTGCATTGACAGCACAGAGTCTTGACCACTGGACCACCAGGGAAGTCCCTGTTTCTAAGTCCTGCCTAATCTATTCTGAGCCTCTGCTGCTTGCGAAGCCGTGATGGTAGAACTATGTCTACAGCAGACATGGAGAACACGTGACAAGGATCCCACAGACAGTGATGGTGATTAGCTTTCACTTCACATGCCCACCCCTACAGATTTGCAGTGCTTGCCTGGAAATGTTGCCTTGAGAAAGATTCAGAGGCTGCATTTAGAATCAGAGAAAAACAGTGCTATAGTTTCTTATCAATGTCTGTCACGGGCAAGGTAAGAGTGATGGGTATATATGGATATGTACTTGCCAGATCTAGAGTTAAGATGTTAAATGATAACATCACCTTCACAAGCAGGAAGCAAAATAACCTAAGGCTGCTCCAGAGTGTGGCATACTGCAAGAGGAAGAGACGGGTGTTCTTCTGTTGGGGTGAGGGTGGAGAATGGAATGGGGAAGAAAGAGTGGAGTAGACAGGGCTGCTGAAATGAATAGGGAGGAAAAAGAAATTGTTTCATGGTAGGGAAAATATAATATATAAATAGAACATATAAATAGAATATCTTTGTGAGATGAAGTCATATGAAACAGTGTTTTAACAAAAATTTCTCCTTGCACCTGTTAATGTTTAACCTCTGCTGAGGTGGACTCCAGTAATTCAGCTGGACATATCTGCTGAGTGTAAATGGTTTTCTAGGTTTCCCATACGCTATTTCTGTCTTAAGCTATTTATATTTGCAAAGAAAAGGGGAGGGGAGTTTAACTCAAGTGTATGAAAGAAGCCTTGCTTGTCTTCAGTTCCTTTGACGAAAAGTTCTTTTTAGATAAATTTGGTTGTAACATAGGCTCTAGAAAATCTCTCTTGCTTTGAAGATTGTTACTCCTGGAGTGTGTGTGTGCTCAGTCATGTCCTACTCTTTGCAACCAGTAGACTGTAGCATCCCAGGGTCCTCTGTCCATGGAATTTTCCAGGCAAGAATACTGGAGTGGGTTGCCATTTCCTACTCCAGAGGATCTTCTTGACTCAGGGATCGAACCTGAGTCTCCTGTGTCTCCTGCATTGGCAGGTAGATTGTTTTCCACTGTGCCCCCTGGGAAGCCCTGGAGAGGAGAATTTAAATCTAAAGGATAAAGCAAAATCTGGCCAGGCTACTCAATACAAGCTCAAATTGGAACTGTCCCAACGTCTCCCAAGTGCTTAGGTTCCTTAATATAATTTAGAATGTGTTCCAAAAGAATTTCATTTGTAAAATGTTTTATAATGACAGTCATCATTTCAAATGTTGCATTTGCTATTTATATAGATGTGATGATGATTTTTCCTATGTGTCCCAAATTTTGCAGTTATAAATTCATAGCTTTCTGAAGTAGCACAGTGAGGACACAGGTAAGGAATTATGTGTTAACAAGGCTTGTTCTTTCTCTGTAGTGACTCCTCCTTCTTCCAACATCAGACTGAATACTTGTTTCTGTTGATTTCACCTTCTAGTATCTTTTCTTGTGCTTAGTTCAGAGTTTCATATTGATCTCCTTTCTCTGTTCCTATTCAATCCATCCTTGCTTCTTTAATCTATTTGCCAAACTTCTACCATAATAATCTTGCTACTCCTTTACTTAAAACTGTTCAGTTTTCCAGTGTGTGTAGGATGAAGCCCATTCAAGGCATTCATGCTTTATCTACTTCCCATTCCCATCTCTTCCCTCTCCATCCTACAATCCATGCCTCTGGCACATCAGATCTCTTGAAGTTCTCTCTGCCTTCCCTGGTAATCGTTATCTCCATGGTTCTGCTTATACCACCTCTTTTCCTTCATCTTTTTATCCAACAGGTAAACTCTTACCCTTTGAGATCAACCTGAGTATCTATCTCTACTCATCAAGCCATTTTTTCAACTTTCCTTTTGTTTCTGCCTGTCATCACCTGGGTCTCCAGGATGTGTGCTCTAGTACAGGCAGGTTGTTAAAGAATTAACTACTACCACCAGGACCACCTGGTAATTTAGCAGTTAAAGGGTTATTGGTTGCACTATCAGGGGGCCTCCCTGACTGTGTACCAGTATTTGGCACTATCCGTTGGGCTCAACATTTCCTATTTTCAGTTTCCTCCTTGATTACATCATTCCCCATGTATGAGTGCCTGTCGCACCCCCCACCCCTGACATTTTCTGTTTCGTTTGATCACTCTTCTAGCTCTCCTAAATTGTAGCATCTCTGAAGGTGAGGATACAGTCTTTCCCAACTCAAAATCCCTAGCATCCAGGTCAGAAACTGAAACCACGTAGGTGTCTAATTGAACACTGGAGACTGAGCCTGTGTGCTGGTGTGGGCTGGGATATTGCAGAAGTGATGTTAACTGATTTCTGATTGGTTCGGAACCTGTCCACACTGGTTTCTCTTATAGCAGCGGTTCTTATTTGGGGTGATTTGTGCCCACTCCCTCCCCCAGGGGATGTTTGATAATGCCTGGATGCAGTTTCAGTTGTTAGGGCTGCGGCAGTGGGTGGTGGAGGGTAGGGGTGCTAATGACATCTGGTGGGGAGAGACAAAGGGTGCTGTAACAGCCAGCAATGCACGGGGCAGCCTCCGCAACGAGGACCTGTCTAGTCCAAAATGTTGACAGTGCTGAGGTAGAGACTTTCTTAGCCATGGCAAAAATTTCCTTTCTTATTTATTTTCTAGACTTCCCAGGTGGCTCAGTGGTAAAGAATCTGCCTGCCAATGCAGGAGATGCAGGAGACTTGGGTTTGATCCCTGGATCAGGAAGGTCTCCTGGAGTAGGAAATGGCAACCCACTCCAGTACTCTTGCCTGGGAAATCACATGGACAGAGGAGCCTGGCAGGCTGCAGTCCATGGGGTCACAACAGAATCAGACACAACTGAGCCACTGAGCACATACATCTACTTCCTGACATTGGGGTTCGATCCTTTTCCTGGTTAATGCCTTCTTCTGAGTTTCCACTCATTCCATGGTTCTAGTGAGTCTGAAAAAACTCACTGGAACAGCAACAGAAGAAGAGGAAGCTCTTATTTCTCTCCCTACCTTTCTTCTGCTGCCTGAGGTGGTGCTGCTATTCCTAACCTCTTCTGTGTCCTACGTCCTTCCAAAGTTGAGGTCCCTCCTTTAAAAAAAAACACAAAACTATACTTAAAAGTGAAGATTTTTGAATAGTGTGTAAGATCTGAAGTTTACTTCACTACCCAACATACTCAGGTCAGCATTTGGTGTCTTAAACTAGAGAAAGGCAGGAGGAGAATCTGAATATTTATGTCTAAAGGACATCAAAACACTTAGTGGAACAAGACAATTGTTTCCTTGCATGTGAGTTGCTTGTGCTGTTTTATCTTTATGTGACCATTATCCTTTTTTCCTCTACAGACCAAATAGACCTCATTCTTTCTGTGATCTCTGTTTTCATTTTTGGAATTTTTTTTTTTTTTCGTTTCTTCCAACGAACCCTTATTTTGCTGCATAATATCAAAATATTTTCTTCGAAGACAATTTCCTTTAAAAATAAACTGTTATCAGGAGAGAAGCTATGTTCACAGCTGGTAAAGGCGTGATTAAATAATCACTGTATGGGGAATTGAAAAGTAATTTCATAATATAGCTGTAGAATCCAGAGAGAAAATCGAAGGAAACATCCCAGTTAGTTAAGAAAACTTTTAATCAAATAAAGTGTTTGAACTCTATTTGGTTTTCGATTTTTTTTTTTTTTCTATTTTGGCAACTTTCTGTATGTGCATGTTTTACTTGGTGAGAGTTTGTAAGAGGTTATCTGAATACAGTTATGGGCTTCCTGAGAGTTTGGTTAACCTCCTAATTACATATAAAATAGCCTTGCAAATAGTTACACTAAGTATTTTAGACATAAATTTGACATTGGTCCTTATCTTTACTGCCAGTCTCTGCTATAGCTCTGTTTTTTATTTTATTTAAAAAATTATCACCAGTTGAAGAGGAAACAAGAATATCTTGCGAGAAATTCCTATATTTTTTAAAGAGTGACACTATTTTACCCAAGAGTAGTATGGAAAAAGAGAGCCTACTTTTGGTAGGGAGAGGCTAAAGCTCTGCCCGTGACCAACAAGTAACTTTCAGAAATCCCCTAACATCTCTGGGTCTTAGTTTACTTCATCTGTAGACTGGGTACAACATTACCATCCTTGGTGTGCGTATGAGCTAAGTCGCTTTGGTCATGTCCGACTCTTTGTGACCCCATGGTCTGTAGCCCACCAGATTCTTCCGTCCATGGGATTCTCCAGACGAGAATACTGGAGTGGGTTGCCATGCCCCGCTCCAGGTGATCTTCTTGTAGGTTTGTGGTAAGGACTAGAAGTTACCATTGCAAAACCCTCATGACAGTGTATGTAGCAGGACCTGGATGCTGAGGAAACAGTAGATATGATATTAATAGTACCATGGGCGTGTTGGTGATTCGGGGGATAAATCAGCTCTTTACATAAAAGTTTTTACTTTGATAAAATGTTAGAGCTATGAAGAGAAATTTGTAAAATGCGTGTAAAAATTTCTAAGTGCCTGTGCAAAATGTACAGATTTTAAGCTGAAATATGTATAATTTTATGCCTATTGTTGGGGACCAATATATATTGATTTTAGATGTGAATCTCTGATTAATTTTTAAAGCTTCATTGTACATGGAAATCCTGCACTGATACTAGACGTAGCAATTTACACACCTGTAATTGTGAGAGGTTGCATATTATACTAGAAAATTGTATTTGATTATTAACATCCTTGTTAAAGTCCAAGATTTTTAAATAATAATTTAATTTTGAAGCTTAACCTTATTTAAATATATTCAAAATAATGTAAATGTAAATTTTGAACTTTGCAAGTTGGTTTAAAGTACAAGATGGTAGCTGAAATAGTCTGTTTATTGAACCTATATTAAATCTTGAAAAAAATGAAATAATTTAGAAAAATCTTTCCAAATCTTGTGAAATGACTAATTTTTGTTGTTCACGTGAGCCTCAGTATTTTAATGTATTGTTGTTCAGTCACTCAGCTGTGTCAATCTCTGTGACCCCATGGACTGCAGCACGCCAGGCTTCCCTGTTCTTCACCATCTCCCCGAGTTTGCTCAAACTCATGTCCGTTGAGTCGGTGATGCCATTCAACCATCTCATCCTCTGTTGTCCCCTTAAGCATACCCATATAATCATTATTATATATTCCAATATTTGAAATAATCAAAATTATATATTCTAGAAACATACTTTGAACTTCTGTAACAGAATTGATGTATGCTTTGGAATTATACACATGCAGTAAGTCATTTAGTCAATTTACATAATTATAAAATATACAGTATTTGAAATGCCTTTCCAAAGCATATTTACCTGAATTTTATTGCTCATCAAAGTTTAAATTTTATTTATGTACTTATGTCATCTTTGTGTTCATCTTGAAAAATTATATTTAGCATTTTGTAAAGACTTCCATTTAGCATTAATCCAATAGATTATTTTAGTCTTAATTCAATAGATTAATTCCAGAGCATGGTATTTTAAACTCTTTTTTACCTTTTATAGGAGTGCTATATCATACCTATTTGTAAGTCTTAGGTTGGAGGCACTTTAATGAAAAGATTACCTCGCCTATCCCCACAAAGCATTATATTCACATAGGATTTTCAAAGATGAGTTCAATTACCCAGCAAAGTACATTCGCTGATTCTTAAAAATGGAAAGAAAATCAGTGGCATGCAGATAAATAGAATCAACCTAGTCTTAAGGCTTATTGCTTTGTATTTTTGTCTTATGAACTTTGAATTGAACTTCTGCACAGGATCTGATCTGGATGAAATGTCATATCTGAGACTGATCCTTATCTCCTAAACGTTTCCTTTGTTTCTTTGATTCTTTGGGCTTTACTCTCTTATTTTATTGTGAGTGGCCCAGAGCTTTGATCTTGCAATAAGCTCTGGCTTGCAACACAAACCTTTGCTTTGGTATGACACACAGAAGGCCATGGGTATACTCAGAAAATCTAAATAGACAAGAGGCTACTTCTTCTGTGGTTAGGGCTGAAGGCAAATGGGGTAACTTCAGAATTTATTGTCTCCCATTACATGATGGGAAACTAAAAATTCACACGGGTATTTTAACATTAAGAAAGTACACCTGTGAGAATAAATTTAATGTACAGTATATATCTGTTTTTCATTTAGTTTACAGTAGTTTCTTGAGTTTTAAGAATTAAAAATTTCCCCTTTGTATTACTGTAGGCATAAAACTTTAGAGCCATCTTTCAGATTCCAAATTCCTTTCTAGTTAGAAAATTGCATTAAAATAGTTTTGAAGCTGTACAATAAGAACAAATATGTAAAAAAAAAAAAAAAGTAAAACTAGTATACTGAGCACAGATTGTATCATACATAGGTGTTTTTTGGCCTAAATAATAATCAGAAATGCCAAACCCTAATAAAAAGAGACATTATTAAGTATTTTGCTTTCAAATAGTATTTCATATTTCCTGATTATTTAAAAATTTTCTTTCCAGGAAAAAAGCATACAATTTTTTGAACCAAATAGCTCAGTGTGTCCACAGTTTCAGAGAAAGTACTCAAATAATCATGTATCAGAACATATTTAGACTACAAACACTCTATATGTGTTTGATACATATGTACAGTGTAGACTTCTAAAATTAGGGGTGTCAGAGTGCTTCAGAACTCAGATAATGCTAAAGATGTTTGAGCAGAATTTCAAAGTTTCCTCCATCATGAAAATCTACTAATAAGATAATTATGAACATAGACCTAGTAGTTTATGGGCAATTTAAAAATTTTTTTGTCTTTGTTTAAGCAGAAAATGTTCAGTAGCAAGCCCAACCCAGTCATTTGATGATATTAATGGAAAGTTTATCATTTTTGAATGGACACTGACAATTTTATATCCCTCAAAAGCAGCCAAGGAATTGATTTCATATCCTTAATAAATGAGGAATTGAGCTGGAAAGTTTTTATTTGCCAATATCAGACATCTTCCTAGCAGACATTTCTACTAACAGCTTTCTTCAAGTTTGAGAACTTAACTGAAAGGACCTGGTTACAAATATACTGGTAGGCAACTTCAGTTTGTGCTAGGAAAGCAGTCTTATCGTGACTGTTACGTCAGTCTTTCAGAGTATGAGACTTTGGTTGCATTTCTCTGTCTCTGTCTCTCTCTCTCTCTATATATATATGTCTTCTATTTTTTTAAACTGGAACTCACCCACTAGCTACTAAACAAACACTGAACTTTGTCCAGTGGGTTCATAACCTGAATTCAAGCTGTAGGTAGTGTTTGTAATTCTAAAAATGCCGACATTTGTCATTGTGAGTTATGTTTCCTTTAGGAAATTCCTTTACTAAAGAGAGGCAGTCATTTTTGACACTAATCAGATGCCTCTGTACTGACCCTCTTGCTGAATGAGGCCAAACTTTCTAGGTTATTAGTATTTAAAAAGAAATAGCCATTCAGGGTAGCGTTTCAGTAAATAATGACCTACAAGACTTATTAGGCATATTCCACAAACTTTCCCACCCACAGCAATGGTTAACTTAGGAAACATTATATAGAGCTTTTCTTGTGTCAGCTGAGCAGGGGTTTGTAGTTCTTCATTCACATTTTTCACTTAATCTGATGGCTTTGGATTCTTTGCCTTGTAAGTTTCTATATATAAAGATTAGAAACTGCTTTTGGCTGTGCAGAATTACATGCTTTTAGATGAAATTCAATCCATTGTAAAGGATTTTGTTCAGAGGAACACTATTTTTTCCTTGTTGAATTTGGATGACACAGAGAAGAATATTAGTTAACTGGGAACAGAAATTGTTACCCAATTTTAAAAAGCTGTAGCAATAATTTTGGGAATGACTAGAAAAATTAAACACCATTGAGTTTATTTAAGCCTTTTAAGGAAAAAAGGAAATACCGGAAGATAATTAAAAGTGCAGGGCTAACATTTTCTCTGGAATGTCTTTGAGTTGCCTGCCTTTTATATAGGTTATGTCACAGTGAAGGTTGGGGATTGAAAAAGAATTTTTGGTATTTATGGAAGTGATGGGTTTTTGTGATTGTTAGTACTCATCTTTGAGTAAAACAGGTTAAAAAAATCATTAGGTGTGAAGGAAAAATACTTGGATCTCTGGAGCTATTGGAATTGGTTTTTCTTTCGCCTATTTTTCAAATATACTAGGTTAAATACTTGGAGAAACTCTGAAAAGTGATTATTGTCTCCTTCAAGTTTACTCTATCAGACCACTTTCTGACCAGAGGGGAGGCTTCTCTCAGATCTGTGGTGAGGCTCTTGATGTCGTTTGCAGAATTGCAGAGAAATTCCATGTTTCTACATGGAGTGTTGGGGCAAGGGTGGGGATGGGAGTAGAGAAAGTGTCCACACAAGGAGGAAAAAACTAAACGAATATTTCATTTGTTCATATAGCAGGATTAAAACTTTTGTTCCCTGTGGAGCACAGGCATAAATCCTTAGACAATCTGCAAAATTTGTACAAGGATCCCTTGAACTTAAAGATAAACTCTTCGGGTCTTTGGGTCACACATTTTTTTTGGGGGGGGGGGTCACACATTTATACATTCTTATACTCTTTGCAACTAACAGAAAAGGCCAAATGCCACCCCCCACCCCTCACCACTCTCCCACCCCCACACCAAGACCTCCTTTATTGTTTTCCATGTCCTCTGCCTTTCACATCTTATTTTCTTCCCAGATGCATTTAGCAGATTTTTATGTTGGTTTGTGTAAATGAGCTTCATCTCACAGTAGCCATGTCCCTCCCACTTCTGAATCTACTCTTAATGGATAACCCTTACTTCCTTGTTTCCCACTCTTCCCACTTGAAACGGTTGCTGTTCCACTGTGTTTAACATTAGCATTGGATGTTTCTCAGGATTCATTCAAAGATGGGAAGTGAGGTTTTTTTTTTTTTTTTTTTAATTGACTTGGCTGGAAAGTGCTCGTATAGAAAGGATGCTGGGAAAAGAAAATGAGCAGACATTCTAGGGAAGTGAGGTAATCACACTGGACAGAGGGTGGGTCCGGAAGGTCCCGCTCACAGTGGGCTTTAGGGTTACAGAAAGTGAATCTTCCAGTTCCTGGCTTGGTGCCTTATGATAGAAAAGGCATTGTAAATGTTTAACTACTTCTTGTGGGGCCCTCTCATCCCCTGTTAGTATTATTGAATAAATGACTATTTGCTTCTGGAAGATTTTTTTTTTTTAACTATTTTTTTAAAGACCAAAAAGCCATTTTATCATTGAGTTGAGACCCAGACTTCTGACGAATCCTGTTGAGGAGGAAACTGTACATGCTAACCTGAAGAACGTAGGTGGCTATTTCATGTGTACCCAACTTGTAATATTTGAACCCAGTGTAGGGGATATTAATATCACCAGAAAGAACACAGAATGAGAAGCTCTGAGAAGGGGAGGGTTGTGACCATCTTGTCCACCACCGCCTCCCTGGGCTGGTGGATGTCTGTTCAATGGATGGATAAGTGAATTATCCCGTGGCCTGCTGGTGCCAAGTCTTTGGCTTGTTTCTTTTTGATGTCAGTAGTATTAGGCCTGAAATTTGCTTTGAAATTACAGGAAGAAAAACTCTATATAAACTAAATGACCATTGTTTTTGCTAATATTATTATGTCACACCCAACCCCCAATCCCTCTCAGACAACAATTGAACCAAAGCAACATCTGTCATGTGATGCCTAGGGTCAAGTTAGTTCACCTCCCTGCCTCTAGCCTGGCATTATGTAAACCACTGAAATAAAGGCAAGGAAGTCTAGTATTTCTTTAGAGGTTCATACTTAATAAAAACACAGTTTGAGGTGAGAAGGGAGGAGAGAGGACATAATTTGATTTCCTCCAAATGAGTAAGTTAGACACAGACCAGTCTTCTGCAGATTTCTTCTTTTCTTGGATGAAATTAACAGAAAAAGGATTTTGGCCTTCCAGACTGTTGTGGGGAGGGAGGGCCTGTCCTCACTTGCACAAGGCAATTTCTGTCTGTCTCATGGTAAATGCTGAAGCTCAGATATAGCAGTAGATTCTAGGTGAGTTTATATTGATGTTTTGATAATGGTACAGGGAAACAGAGACCATAGATTTCCAGCCTCGTGGAAGTATCCTAGGACTGGTAAAATCTGAGTGCTTATATTTCAGAATTTACAGTGAAAAAAGGAAGTGCCCTCATGTGTCCTCAAATATTGATGAGGAGTATACCTTCTCATGACAATATGCCACTAGGTCTTCATGTTTTTCATTCATCTATATAAAAGATACTTATTTGGCATGTATTATGGACTAGGCCAGGCTCAGGTGGACACGATTCCTGCCTTTCTGGTGTTTCTGTGTTTAGCGTTGAAATAATTATCAATCCACATAAGAGCTCTCACATTCTGAAATATTATATTCAGAAGCTGAATTAGTAATAAATATGAATGAATAAATAATAATAAGGAGGAAGAAGAGAAAAGGAAGAGAAGGAGGAGGAGAAGAAAATAAAACAATATAAAGCATAAACCAAGAACAAACCAAAAAGAAGTCCAGGGACTGTGTTAATCAGTAGCAGAAAGTTAGCCCTGATTCAGGAATTCCCCCCAACCACCTTTAGATACCCCATTACATACATTTGTTGGGGCTTCCCAAGTGGCTCAGTGAGTAAAGAACCTGCCTGTCAATGCAGGAGATGCAAGAGATGCAGTTTTGATCCTTTGGTTGGGAAGATCCCCTGGAGGAGGGCATGGCAACCCACTCCAGTATTCTTGTCTGGAGAGTCCCATAGACAGAGGAGCCTGGTGGGCTACAGTCCATAGAGTCACAAAGAATTACACACGACTGTAGTGACTTAGCATGCAAGCATGTACGCACAGAGGGGCAAAGAGTAGGAGAGCCAAGTCTTGGGTCAGGCTGCAGTAGTTTGCCCATTTGGGGAGTTCCCTCCCAATACAAACACCTGCTGAGGTAATTGGGGATTGTGGCAGCCACAGAGAAAGCATAGAAGGGCACTCCCATTTGTTGCAAGGGCAAGTTCAGGTCAAATATTCAGTACACCTTCCTGAGTTGAAATCTTTCCTCTGGTGAACTAAGCCTAGCCATCTTGGGCACTCAGGGTTGTGGAGAGGGACCTCCTGCCTGCCTCCCTTTCCTTGGTCTGCGTGCAGCAGAAAGGAGGGAAGAGGCCACCCATGATGACAGAAGTCCTTTCCTGCCCATGCCTCCATTCTTCCAGATGCATCTGCAAGCAGTGCTCCAGGCATAGCCAGTCATGAAAAAAAGAGTATGTTGCACAAATTAATAAAAATACAGTCCAAGGAGTTAGCCCAGTGCCTTCCAGGACAAGTACACAAAGAACAGAGTGGCCCGAGTGGTGAGAGGTGTTCACATGAGGGCCAAGTGGGTAGCATGGCCCCCCTTCTCTGGCAGCAACAGCCTAGTTCCCATGGAGTCTTGCCGTGAGGAGAACATGGGTCCAGTATTGCTCAATCCTCCTTCAAGAGGAGCCAGAAATCTAGACTTCTGTGTGAAATCTCATTAAAAAAAAGATCTCATTTAAAAAATGTGGCTATCACTATTTTTAAAACACTGAGAGGATCAAACAAACATATCTGTGGGCCAGATGCAGCCCAAATCTGCTCGTTTATAGCTTTAGCATAGATGAAAACAAAGAGGACCCTATTAGGGGAGACAAGTCAATGAGAAAAACAACTTTGAAAGAGTTGTTTTTGGTCCATAGTCATTAACTCTTTTGGTTTATATCATAGAACATATGCTAGAGGCTGTGAAGGTCTAGGCAAAGCTGCTGTGTACCCTCTAACTCTGTCATTGTTAGGCATCCTCTCTGGCCTTCTGCTGCCTTCTCAGAGTAGGTATCTGGAGTTCTCTCATTAGCTCAGATATCTTCTCAGGGTTACTGCGTGTGCTTAATTCACCCAAATTAATGGAAAGAGCTTAAAATAGTTTTGTGCGAGTCTTTCTAGGTGGCTATCACTAGAGGTACCAACTAGGCCATGCTCCGAGAGTGATCACAATAAACAACAGTACCTGACCCAGATATATTTAATTATACATTGTGGGGAAGGGTGGAGAACAGAGGCCTGATATCACTCCGGGAATAAGAGAAAATGGACTTTTTACCCCAGTCAGGACAAAGAGAGTTTCCAGGGTGTGACCTGCAGAGAACATCTGCGACCTTCTTTATTTCAGAAGTTCCAAGAGGAGGCTCAAGCTGTGGCTCTGGCTGCCACCACCGGTTGAGCTGGTCAGCAGGAAGCCTGGCCTGCCAGAAAAACAAGGGAGGGAACAAGAGAGGCCCGTTTCCAACTTATCCAGCTGCCTCTGAGTCTAGAGCTGATTGGCCAAAGGGAAGTGATTTTAAGTTTATCTTTACTAGTCTGTATTAGATGTGGTAGGCTACCTGATGCTATAACAACTAAACCCCAACACCTCATGGCTTAACACAATAAATATTTGTTTTTGCTTAGCCAGAGTCCACTGATGCTCAAAGGGTAGCATCTGTGGGACTGTCTTCCAAGCACAGATTCTGGGATCCATTTCCATCCCTTCTGGTGCCCTAGGCTTGCCTTTAGGTCCTCTTTTGGGATAAGCAAAGAGAGAATTGATTGGTCTGTTTTAGAGCTAGGCCAAAGAATGGCAATCTTTGCTTCCATTATATTTTGTTGTCTAGAACTTAGTCACAGGGGAAACTGTTTACCATCCTGTTTTCCCTGGAGGAGGAGACACTATTTGTGAACATAGAGTCATCTTGACAAATAGCACATTGACTGTCTGAGCAGAGGAGGAAGTTATACAAACAAGTTCCTTTTCCCTTCCCTTTCTTTCCCTCTCATGCTGGTTGTAGCTGGCCAACCCCAAACCAGTGAAACCCAACTCATAACAGGATGGTAGCCTGGCTTTCCATGAGGCTGGACTTTCAAAATCAAGGAAGGAGCATGGTGGTCTCATTCAGACTGGAGCACAAGAACTAATTTGTCTCTGATTAGCCTATTGCCAGTTTCTCACTTGTTAAGAGCTTTTTCAAAGAACTCTTCTTCCTTCTCCTTATTAAGTCTAAACTCACCAGAACACATAGGCTGATAGAAGGTGTGTGTAGACCATTCCATATAAATATGTATACACAGAGGTTCCCTCATTAATCTCTTCCATTTCCAAGACTAAGATAAATTGTTCAACTTGTCGACTATTTGCACTTTTCAAAGTGGCTTCCATCAAAGGACCTAACGGTGGTTCACACATACTTAAGCCTTTTCTATTCATCCAAATGAATTTTTGAGGTAGCTGAGCCAAACACCAAACTTCCTTCATTTTTAGAGGAGCAATGGTGTCCTAGAAGAGTTTAGATTTGTTCATGGTCACTCCCAGAAGTAAAATCATCATTGCCAGATATTCCTAAGGCCTAAGAATCACCTAATTCCCAAAATTAGGTCAGAATTTGCACTGAAATGCCTGTATAACTTCTGCAAAAATTAATGTGTATTTGTGTTTTGTGTATTTTAAATATGCTTTTGAATCACTGCCACTAAAATTACAGGTCTTTGTCAAAATTCAGAAATGGTTGGTACGTGTGTTTTAAAAGTTCACTCAAAGACAAGAGTTTGAAAGCCACAAGGTCACGTTAGATGTCTGAGCAAGTAGGTCCTCTTGGTTTGTGAATCTAGCTTCATAATGAGCCCATGTTCCTATGAAACAAGCCTAAACAACATGGCTGACCATTGAATGCAGTATTTACAGAGTATCAGTAAGATGTGGTATTCTTAGTGCAAATAGCTTATGTGGGAAGGCAATGATAAGCTAACCAAGTTAAGTGAAAAATGACTATTTAATGCACTGTATATAAAATTGTTAAATAAAATGATAGACTTTTGAGTGGGCTTAAAGTGACATTTTTGGGGGAGGGTTTATTGACCAGATGCAGGGAATCTGAGATCAATTAATTTTGCTTTGAAGTTTGTTCTTGATCCAGATCTTCAATAAGAAGGTAGTTTCCAAATCACTGGTCTGTGAACACTGCTTGTGATTAATTACCCTTTTATAATCTTAGGAATTCTGTTCTTTGCTATATTTTGAATAACTCAGACTCCATGGGGAGTTGTATTTTGGCTGGTATATTTGGAACTGCTAATAAACACCTACTTCCTGTTTTTCTTACTACTGTGTATAGCAAATTGTAAAATTACTTGAATTGCCATCTCTGTTTCTTGTGTGTTTAACTAGCCCTGATTTATGTTGTGGAATAATCTGCATCAAAGAGTCTTTGACAACACATTTCTCATAGCTTCAAAATGTAAGATACTGTATCTTACTATTGCAGTATAAACTTGAATGATGATAACAGAAAGTATTCCATTTCATCAGCACAGAAAAATTGGAATTTTAGTATCTTGAGCCCCAAATAACTCTTGGAAAGAAGTTAGTGTATTTTTATTTCTTTACATATATTTTTGAATTTAGCAATTTGATTCTTTTAGGAAGATGTGATGGGGTAGAAAACATTTTTCTATGTTTAAGGTGTAATTTTTCTTGCTACACGCTAAACATAGTATTCAACCAATAATAAGTACTATTGTTTAACAGGACTCATCTCAGGTTTTTAATTAGCAAAGTGCTGTGGTTGCTTTTGTTTCTCACATTCACCTGGCTGTCGCTAAGCCCTCTAGCTTGTGCTGTGAAAGCTGCAGGTTTGTGTCAAAGTCCAAGAAGTTGCTGATTTGGGATCAATTAAAACTTCCTGTGAAAGACTGGATGCTTGGGAACAACTGACCCTGGGTCTAGCACTGGCCCCAGGAGAAGGTGACTCTCTTTCTTTGCAAGTCTAGATAGTTGTTGAGTGAATGATCAACAGATATTCATTCTCCTTTGCTGATAGAAAAGCAGAGGGAGTTAATGAGTTACTGGTGCCCTGGAGCCTCTACCCTTTTTCTACTCTCCCACCAGGGCTTCACCCCATGTGGTGGCTCAGACAGTAAGGAATCGCCTGCAATGCAGATCTGGTTTCAGTCCCTGGTTGGGAAGATTCCCTGGAGAAGGGAATGGTAACCTACTCCAATATTCTTGCCTGGAGAATTGCATGGACAGAGGAGCCTGGTGGGCTGTACAGTCTATGGTGTCACAAAGAATTGGACATGACTGAGTGGCTAACACACAGGTAGGAATGGAAATGTTGAAAATGATAAGAAATGTTACTCCAGAACAGCCTCTGAATTTGGCACCTTATCAGCCATGGGGTGATACCCTGAGACCTGGGCAACATGATGCTTGTTCCAGAATCCTTGCTTTAGAGGATGCTCCTCAGACCCTTCTCTGCTTTGCCCCTCACTAATGGGGGATGGTAACCTGGGAAAAGTATCCACCCAGAGCTCATGCCTTACTCCTCCATAATCTGGGTACCCGGGACCAAAGAGATCTTGTCCAGATGACCCAAGGACTTCTCCCCAGGCCTCGGAAGGCCTTGTTTCTCAACCATCTTCCTGAGGGGTGCTAAGTTTATTTCTGTGCTGGAAGAGAATTTGGACCTGAGAGATGTGGTGTCCACACAGGCACCCCAGGCCCTCCCAGTGCAGGATGGAGCTGCTGATGGCAACAGAGGGGCAGGTGAATAAGTGAGGCCTCTGTTTATTTTTTTTGTCATGGCTGGGAGATGTTAGGGGCAGGCCTGCTGTGCAGGGCCAAAGGGAAGATGGAGCTTCAAAACCTTCATGGTGCTCCCCAAGTTTTTTTCCTTCCTTCCTTCCTTCCTTCCTTTACCTTCTTTTATGTCTCTTAACATTTTCACATGACATCTCCCCTTGCTGCAGCTGACTTCCCAAACTATCCTTCTAACCTCCAGGACCCCACCTTCAGTTGCCATCTTGATATCTCTTCCTAGAGGTCCCATCAGTACCTTGAATGCAGCATGTTTAAAACCAGAATCAAAATCACAATCTCCCACAATCAGCTCCAGTTTTTGAGATCTCCGCTTTGTCTAATCACACCAGATTCTATGATTATTCCGGCAGCTGTATTCAGAACCAGTTTTGACTTCCTGCTGTTCTCTACTGTCCTACTTTGTGTGCATGCTAAGTCACTCAGTTGTGTCTGACTCTATGTGACCCTACGTGCAGTAACCCACCTGGTTCCTCTGTTCATGAGATTCTCAAGGCAAGAATACTAGAGGAGGTTGCCGTGTTCTCCTCCAAGGGACCTTCCCGACCCAGAAATTGAATCTGCATCTCTTATGTCTCCTGCATTGGCAGGTGGGTTCTTTACCACTAGTGCCGCCTGGGAAGACCACTGTCATCCGTTAACTGATTCAAAATTAGTTAGCTAATTAATTCTCAATGTGAGGCGGAACACCACTGTGCAAAGCCTTTAGTTCGCTTCCTGTCTCATTGCTGCACATTCCTAGAGTTTCATAGCTGCTCATCAGAAGGAGCGTTCCACCTCCTCACCTTCTCCTGTTCTCTGTTCCACCAATCCTACACCTCCTGGCCGGGCTGCACTCATATCACTTCTCTGCTTAAGAGTCTTAAAAACTTTCATTTGTTGATCAAATTTAGTAAGAACTCCCTAGCCAGTTATTGAATTCTTTATGTTTCCATGAGATATATATATATATATTCCTGTTATCTCCAGTCAGTTGGAGAAGCAAATGGCAACCCACTTCAGTATTCTTCCTGAAGAATTCCATGGACAAAGGAACCTAGCAGGCTACAGTCCATGGAGTTGCAAAGAGTTGGACACGACTGGGTGACTATCACTCACACTCCTATCAAATCATTATAGTCTATTAACATCTTCCTAAAATAATATCAAGAAATCTATTTTAAATTCTCAATTCTATTAGATATTTTTTCTTTTCTCAGTGCTTCTTTTATTGTATAATATTTTGGAACAGATAAGAACTGAGAATAATATGATGAACAGCATGTACCTACTATTTAGCATTATCAGATCTCAACATTATGCTATATTTGTTTCAGACTTTTTTTTTAATTTAAGAAATAAAACTTCACTGATATTGTAAAGGTTCTCAGGTACCCCAAACCCATCTTCTTCTCCTCTTTCTCTACCAGAGACAATCACTATTGTGAAGTTAGTCTTTATTACTACCATACATATGTTTGTACTACATACTTATATATTCAAAACTATATTATATTACTTTTATGGTTTGTAAACTTAATATAAAAAGTTATAATTTAGCTATTATTTTTCTCTACCTATTGTTTTACAGCCTTATTAATATTTATTTTACTTAATGACTGTAAGTTATTCTACTGTATGAATATGCAGATGACACCACCCTTATGGCAGAAAGTGAAGAGAAACTAAAAAGCCTCTTGATGAAAGTGAAAGAGGAGAGTGAAAAAGTTGGCTTAAAGCTCAACATTCAGAAAACTAAGATCATGGCATCTGGTCCCATCACTTCATGGGAAATAGATGGGGAAACAGTGGAAGCAGTGTCAGACTTTATT
Organism: Cervus canadensis; assembly: GCF_019320065.1. Taxonomy (NCBI): domain Eukaryota; kingdom Metazoa; phylum Chordata; class Mammalia; order Artiodactyla; family Cervidae; genus Cervus; species Cervus canadensis. The sequence goes on along the minus strand of NC_057391.1, from coordinate 61,842,714 downwards.
TTTTTGGGCTCCAAAATCACTGCAGATGGTGATTGCAACCATGAAATTAAAAGACGCTTACTCCTTGGAAGGAAAGTTATGACCAACCTAGATAGCATATTAAAAAGCAGAGACATTACTTTGCCAACAAAGGTCCATCTAGTCAAGGCTATGGTTTTTCCAGTGGTCATGTATGGATGTGAGAGTTGGATTATAAAGAAAGCTGAGTGCAGAAGAATTGATGCTTTTGAACTGTGGTGTTGGAGAAGACTCTTGCGAGTCCCTTGGAGTGCAAGGAGATCCAACCAGTCCATCCTAAAGGAGATCAGTCCTGGGTGTTCATTGGAAGGAATGGTGCTGAAGCTGAAACTCCAATACTCTTGGCCACCTCATGCCAAGAGTTGACTCACTGGAAAAGACCCTGATGCTTGGAGGGATTGGGGGCAGGAGGAGAAGGGGATGACAGAGGATGAGATGGCTGGATGGCATCACCGACTCGATGGACATGAGTCTGGGTAAACTCTGGGAGTTGGTGATGGACAGGGAGGCTTGGCGTGCTATGATTCATGGGGTTGCAAAGAGTCGGACATGATTGAGCGACTGAACTGAACTGAACTGAACTGTATGAATATTCCACAATTTATTGATCTGTTTCCCTTTGATGGGCATTTACTTATATTGTTTCCAATCCTTTGCTCTTATAAACAGTACATGCCTTGTTGTATGTGCCTCCTCACACCTAAGTGTGAGAGTTTCTCTAGGGTTTATACCTAAAAGTGGACTTTCAGGGTTACCAATGTGCCTATCTTTACTTACTAAAGTGCCCTGTCAATTGCACCCATTTATTAATACTTTCCCACTGGTGTGTGTGTGTGTGGGATCAGGGGTTCTTGCTTCTCCATAGTCCTGCTTGCAGTTGTGATCATTAGACTTTAAATTTCGTGAATACAGTTTGTGGATTGGATATCATTGCTTTAAATTGCATTTCTCTGATTTTCAGTAAAGAAGACTTTGTTGTTAATAGACAAGACACAGTATAAGCATGGTAGACCCATGAAAGACCCATATATCCATAGAGTCTAAAAATAAAGACCTCTGTCTAACAAAAGAGACCATAGCGTTAAAAGACAAGACACATGCAGGAAGAATGGACATGCAATGCACATGACTACTATGAACTTAGCATCCAGAGTGTCAAAGAACTCCTGTTAACTTTAAAACAAGACAACTCAATAAAAATGCACAAACGTTATGAACTGGCAATACTCAACAGCAAGAATCTCCCACATTTATTGAGATTCCTGGGTCTCTATAAATGTTTGCGGGTTATTAAATGAGTAGAATGAGTGACAAGCAGATTTCTGCTGATGTCAGTGTCTTCAGTAGATCCCTGGGACTCAGGCCCTGAGATGGGGGTTTGTGTAGAGGAGGTTTAATGGGAACTGGTTTCATGGGGAGATGAGGAAGACGGGATTGGACAGAGTGAGAGGTTGATCTGGGAACTCTGGGGGAGGCTGGTCTTTCACAGGGATCCTAAACTGAGGACTGAGCTTTCTTGTCCTGGCATGCATCTGTTACTGGTTAAGGCATCCCTGAGGCGGAGAAGTCACCGTTGCTGGGGCAGATCCCTTTGGCAGAGGGGATGTCCAAGGGGAGACTCTGCTGTGAGCCATCAATAGCTATGCTCCTGGCAGCTAGGGGAATGAGGCGGGAGCTGGGTGGGGCACACTCTGGCGTCCACTTCATTCACTGTGAAGACCCAGGGAATTTGTCCAAGTACCTCTCATGATTCAGAATTCCGGCCTTGGAGTCAGAGAGCCCTGGGATGCATCCCAGATCCACTGCTAACCCAGATAGGTAATCTTGGGCAAGTTAACTGGTATCGGTTTCTCAGTCATGATTTTCTTTCCAGAAACACTGAGTAAAGTATCTGAGGATACCTACCTTGAGGTTGCCCTGAGGGTTAAGTGGATGAATACTCACAAAGAGCATCACAGAGTTCCTGGCACACATTTAATGCTTGATAAACAGTGAGTATTATTTTTTTATTAATACTTGTGGGGAAGAGCCTGTGTTTCTTTTGCTCTGTCAGCGGAGTACAGCAAGAAACTCTCTTGGAATGTGCTTCCGTGGCTTTCTTAGATAAATGGAATACTCGTGAGGTTAGTGGGATTTACAACAGGCTTGTTCTCTAGTCTAAGCCAGTAATGCCTTAGCTGTTTAATAAAACATTTCCTGGTTTCATGTTTAAAACTTCACTGACTTCCTACTCCTCCAGGCCAATTGTTATTTTTCTCTTTCTTTTTTTCATGTGACTTAATTCCCATAACAAATGGAAACTCTTAAGCAAGAGAAATTATTCAGATGCCCCATCTTCTCTTTGACTGTGGCAAGTAGCTTTGGGCATTAGAAAATTCTTTCTCTGTTAGAACTGGGTAGAATCAAATACATTTTAGAGCCAGGGGGGATCATAGACCTTAAATATTATCAAGGATAATTTTTTTTTTTTAAGTAGTGGGAATCTACCTCCTTTACCCCATGCTACCTTTTTTATAAATGAAATCATACACACCAGCCTATTATTTGGAGCAAGAGGACACAGACTGGCTATAGTTAAAAGTCGACAAGGAGACTAGAGGTCTCCCTCTTTATCTGCTCTTTGCAGTTCACCTTTGAGTATAGCTGTCCCTGAGGTAACTCTTGGTTATAGTTTTTTTTTTTTTTTTCCCTTAAACTCACTGGTGTAATAGAACAAATTCATTGTAAAGATGAAGAAATGCCTGGTTTCTTCCTACCTCACTGGCTACTTCTTCTCTGTCTCCTTCACTGGCTCTTCCACTTTTTCTACCTCTGGGACTCTTCCAGACCCTATTCTTGGACCTTTCTTCTTTCTACAGTCACATTTTTGATGATTCTTTTCAACCTCATGGCTTTCAACTCCACCTATATGCCATTCACTCCCAAATTTATATCTCTAGCCCAGGCCTTTCTCTTTAGCTCCAGACACATTTCCAACTGCCTACTTAACACCTTTCTTGAATATCCAACAGCTCAAAATTAACATGTGCCAAATGACTCCCAGCCCCTCCTGCTCTTATTTAATGGCAGCTGTCCTTTCAGTTGCTCCATTCCCCAGATCTTAAGAGTGATCTGTTCTTTCCCTAATTGTCCACATCTAATCCATCAGGAAATCCTGCGATCTCCACTTTCAAAATATATTTGAATCAGATCACTCCTTCATTGCTATTAACTTGTCTCATACCATCATTATTTCTCATCTGAATTTTGAAATAATGTGGACTCTGAATTGAGGTAGGGGGCACAATATAATTTATCATCCAAACTAGGACACTTTGAAGACCCAGAGGGGAGGGCCATGAATAGCAGTATTGCAACACATAGCCCAAGACTGTTGTGGGCAAATAGGAGGTACAGTCTTCTTCCTTAACACATTCTCCTGACTCTACCCTTGCTACCTTGAAGTCTAATACTCATATATCAGCCAGGGTGTCCCTGTTCAAATCCAACTTTAGACCAGATCATATTCTCCTAACTCCTCCACTGGGCTTCATTTCCCTCAAAATAAAAGCCAACCTCCTTCCAAAGTTCTGTTCTATCTGCTCTTCCATCGCCCTCCAACCATAATTCCTGTTGCCCTCTTCCCCTGCCTCTTCCTCCAGCAACCTCTTTGCTGTTTTTCAATCATGTCGGTCTTGCACCCACTTCAGAACCTTTGTACTGGCTGTTCCTCAGTCTGAAATGCTGTTCCTCTAGGTATTTGCATATCTCTTGTCTACTTCAATTGTTGTCAGTTGGTCATGTAGACCTACGCTTACCATGTTATTTTAAGTTATAACCACCCCCTTCTACTCCCCATTCCCTTTTGCTTTATTATTTTCAAAACATTCCTCTAATATTTTATATAATTTACTTGTTATATTTATTTTCTGTCTCTGGTCAATAGATTGTAAGCTCCATGTGGACAGGGAATCACTTTATTTTATTTTTTGCTTAGTTTCTGCTGTACCTCCTTAGCCTTGAACAGGACCTGGCACATAATTGAAACTCAAAAGATATTTGTTGATAACTGAGTGAAGGAGCCAAAAGTTTCAGAAGGTTCAGCCACTAGACAAGCTTGTAGAAAGTCTGAATCTAGAGACAGCATCCCTGACTTCCCAACTCAAGAGGTTTGGGTGGGATTGTAGAGCCATAATGTGCAATGAGGTAGATGACCAAAGTATTGTTCAGCTGAACTCCGCTCTAACTGGGCACTTTGTCTTGTTTGGATCTGGATGTCATTTCTGACATCTGGATACAAAAAATGACGTTGGCTGTGGATTAGAGAAATTCAGGAAGAACTAATTCTTAGTAGAAGTAAGTCTTAGATTTGAGAGCAGTGATGCGAAAACAAATGAAATCCTATTCAGAGGATGATCTGAGAAGGATTTCTGCCTCAATCCTATTGAATGAGAGATTAAGATAGCACTTTTTGTGGTGACTGCCTCTGAAAACATAGTTCTAAGAAACTGGCTCTGTTTGGGGAGGAGAATGGGAGCCTGGGGGCTGGGTTCTGTGCCTGTTTGGAAATCTCGGGCTCTCTGTAGTTATACTTCCACCTCCTGTTTCTTTGAAAATATAAATCTTGCCTTCTTGAAAATAGAAGGGTAATGAGTGAGTCAAATTTTCAGTATTAATATGAGAATTGCTGCTGGTAATGTGTGACTTCTTCCATTTCTTAGACCTGAAATGTCCTCCCCACACTCTTTCCTAAGTTCCTTCCAAATAAGAATCCAAGGTTTAATTTTTTCCCATAGTTTGAAATATTTACATATTGCTTTGTATGGTATATGTTGTTTTCAAAATGTTATTTAACTGTTTTTGTGAAAGTCTGTCTTGTATCTCCAGTTAAATTTAAAGTCTTCTGCAGGTAGAGGATGGGTGCTTGTGTGCTTTTTTTATTTTAAAGTTTCTCTTAAAATTATTTATCTCTTAAAGGCTGATGAAGGGGAATGAGAAACCCTGATTCCACTTTGTTTGGACTTGACTACCTATATAATCTCTTATATTATATAAGAGATATAAAATTCAGTTTTCTCCTTTGTAAAATGGAAATAATAGTAATAATAATAATAAATGTCAGTTTTATTGGGGTTTCCCTGGTGGCTCAGATGGTAAAGAATCCACCTGCCAATGTAAGAGACAGGGGTTCGATCCCTAGGTTGGGAAGATTCCCCTGGAGAAAGAAATGGCATCCCACTCCAGTATTCTTGCCTGGGAAATCCCATGGACAGAGGAGCCTGGCAGGTTACAGTCCATGGGGTCACAAAGAGTCAGATATGACTTAGGGACTAAATAACAACAACAACAACCCATTGGGTTGACTTTCCTGGACACTCACTTTTGGGTATGAGTGAGTGTCCACTGCCTGCCCACTTCTATCTGTGCTTAGTTGCTCTGTTGTGTCCAATTCTTTGTGACCTCATGGGCTGTAGTTCACCAGGCTCCTCTGTCCATGGGGATTCACCAAGCAAGAATACTGGAGTAGGTTGCCATGCCCTCCTCCAGGGGGTCTTCCCAACCCAGGAATCAAACTGGGGTCTCCTGCATTACGGGTGGATTCTTTACCAGCTGAGCTATCAGGGAAGCCCACTTCTATCTGCATGGCTGTAATGGCTGGGCTCTTAAAAGCCACATTTGAATAACATGACACAGTCTCCCTACCCCAGGTGATTGACAAGGGATGCCTGGGCCCCTGACCAAGGAGGCCCTTTAAATACTTGCAGTAAAGACCACAAAATTCCAGTTTCATCTGGCCATTCTTTTAAACAAAGAAGAGACAAACTCAGAAGGTTTTAGTTGGTGACATTTCTTTCAACCACGCAGTTGAATCATAGAGAAAGCAGTGTTGCAGTTAGAATACAGACAAAAGAGAGGATTTGGGGGGTTTCCTGGACTAGAGCTTCCCACTTCCTCATTCTTGGGGCCCAGTTGCATTCCTGCCCTGAGCTCAGAAAGATACTCTGGTATCCACATAATCAATTATTTTTATCTGCTTTATTTAGCTTGAGTTGGTTTCTGTTACAACCAAAAGCAATGCTGATTAATGCATGATATATGAAAATGATTTGCAAATCACATGTAATAGATCAGTTTTCCCTTGTAGCTCAGCTGGTAAAGAATCCACCTGCAATGCATGAGACCTGGGTTTGATCCCTGGGTTGGAAGATCCCCTGGAGAATGGAAAGACTACCTACTCCAGTATACTGGCCTGGGGAATTCCATGGACTTTGTAGTACATGGGGTTTCAAAGAGTCAGACACGACTGAACGACTTTCACTTTATAATAGATAATTGCCGAGTAACTTTTTTTTCTAAAAAAATATTTTTGGCTGTGCCTCGTGGCATGAGGGATCTTAGTTCCCTGACCAGGGATCAAACCCATGGCCCTGCAGTGGAAGTACAGAGTCCTAACCACTGGGCTGCTAATGAAGTCCCTGAGTAGCTTCTTCTTTTTGATGGTGTTCCATAGTCTCCTCTTACACTTGAGTCCTAATGGCAGCAGAAATGTGTTAAGATTCTGAGGTGAATCAACACTGTCATCTCCACTTCCACTCCTAGTATGCACAGAGGCATCCTTTATTACCAGTGGTGACCATATATCCAATTGTATCAAGCTGATACAGCTATTTTCTGGGCAAGAAAAGAACTAAGCCTTTTGTGGTAGCAAACTTAGATTGAATTAGGGAAGTAAGAAGGCATAGACCCTGAGAATGACTGCTTCAACACAAAGTTTCCTAGAGCAATATTTTTTTTTTCAGTGAGGGTATTGGCACTAGTGGTCTAGAGACCAGTGAAGCCAGGTGATACTATTTCATAGCATTGCTTTCAGAGTCACTCGAGGCCAGAACGTGCAGGGATACAGGACTGTGCCTCACATGTAACACTGGTATGAGGTCCATTTTGGTTTTGCTTATGATACTTCTTAACATGACCTCAAGCCGAGATAAAATGAGATAGATGTGGTACATGGTTGGATGCAAAGATTTGTAAGTTGAACTCTTTTCCTTTAATTTCATATTCAACTTTTAGAAACTTTAAAAGAGATTCAAACACAAAGGATGCATTCAAGTTTTCTACCCTTGTAGGGAAGTTGAAAATACGTGTACACCAGTGTCCTGGCTGTTTGCTAGCTTCAGAGAGTGCAGTTGAGAGCACCACTGAGCCTTTCTCTACACCTCCCATGTGAAAAATCAGTAAATGAGGTTAATTGCAGGCACCCATATTGGAAATAATTTTGGAATCAGAAAATGGTGAGCAGCCTTGTCCTTTATGAGGAAGGTGTAGCTCTGTGTGGCAAATGTCACAATTGGAATAAAATGCCAAGGAAGATGCTATTTCTCTGTCATCTATTCTTTTAAGTGAAAACTCAGGTGTCTTATCGACAGCTGACTGGATCTGTCTCCCATCACTGGGAAATGGGAGGAGGGTATTGAACACACCTCCTTGAATACTGTGTTGTTTTTCTTTTTTAAGATTTCTTTGTGTGTGTGTGAACCATTTTTAAAGTCTTTGTTGAGTTTGTCACAGTATTGCTTCTGCTTTATTGTTTGGTTTTTTGGTAACATGTCTAGAGGCATGTGGGGTCTTAGCTACTCTACCAGGGATTGAACCTGCACTCCTTGCATTGGAAGACGAAGTCTTAACCATTGGACCACCAATGTAGTCCCACTGTGGTTGTTTCTAGAATGTGGCAGAAATGGATATGCCTGAAAAATGGGTGGTAGAGTAACACGATTTAAGCCATCTCCTGCCAAGAGGTGGCCAGCTAGCAAACAGACAGGGTGGTCAAGCAGAATCCTGGTCAGAGTTGAAGTGAGTGACCCACATGAGAACCAGCAGGATTCCCTTAGCTGCCAGTTTACCGTGAGAGCATCCCACCATTCCTAATGGGGTTTGCAGAGGAAACTTGCTCATCTCCAAGTTTGCTCTCACCCCTCCCCCAGACTCATTGATTTGAATAGCTTTAAAATATCCTGGAAAATAAATGACCAAAGGATTTTTTTCTCTCCCCAAAGTTCTCTGCTAGGGCATGTTCTCTTTAACATTTTTGTTATTAATTTTCATTCTATAAGAGTTTGGTGACATGCCAATTTGGAAACACCCAACAAAAAGATTTATGGCATTGCAAATTATACACAATTAAATTGCAATTCAGTGACTTAAGAATGTTCTAAAGCTAAAAAAATTATATTCTTTGGTTGATCTGCACATAAAACCAAGAGCAGAAAGGGGCATAGTGTTAGTGGTCCACATATAGTATCGAATCCCAAGATAAGTTGTAATGCTATTGTGTTGATTTCTTTATACTGTGTTAGTTGCTCAGACATCTCCATTTCTTTGCAACCCCGTGGACTGTAGCCTGCCAGGCTTCCCTGTCCATGGAATTCTCTATACTGGAGTGGGTGGCTATTTCCTTCTCTGGGGGATCTTCCTGTCCCAGGGATTGAACCTGAGTCTCCTGCATTGCAGGTGGACTCTCTACCATCTGAGCCAACAGGAAAGCCAGGAAGATCTCTTTGTGAGGTGATGAGTATTACACACTTCAAGGAGTATTACACTCTGGAATTAGATTTGGGTGTGGATCCTGGCTCTACCACAGCAAGTGAGTCATGCTGGACAACTTAAATAACCTCTTGAAACCTCGGTTTCTTTTTTGGTAAATTGAGAGTTAAAAACCCACCTTACAGAGTTGTTATGAGAATGAAATAAAATACTAAAGGGCTGGAATTGCTCTAAGCCAAGTGAGTATGACTGCTTCGTGCCTTATGCCCACTCCCACTTGTCCTGCAGGTTATATTTGCAACTAGCACCTACTACATTGTTTTGATGCCTTCCTCCCATTATTTAGTTCTTAATTGATTTTTTCTTTAGAGGAGGCATTATAAAACAAGGACAACAGAACCAGACAAAAACAATCCCATAAGAATAAGTTGATTAATTACTGCTGATGATTCATTATGAATTCATAACTCATAATGTTGGAGCTTCCCAGGTAGCACTAGTGGTAAAGAATCCGTCTGCCAATTCAGGAAATGCAAGAGACACAGTTTTGATCCCTGGGTCAGGAACATCCTCTGAAGTAGCAAATGGCAATCTACTCCAGTATTCTTGCCTGGAAAATTCCATGGACAGAGGAGCCTGGCGGGAAGAGTAGGACTAAGCGACTGAAAGCCAAAGCCAAGCTGCATTCATAATACTGATTGTGATACTTAACACTGGTAGATGTCAATTGATTGTTTGCTAAATACTTTAAAATTTTAATCTTTCCTTTAAAGGGAGCAACCACCATTGCCAAGCAAGGAATTAAAACTTTCTTAGAAAAATGTCACTGTGTATGGAAGGGTTCCATGGTTTGTTCCAGAGAATGGACAGAAGTTGAAAATCATAGAGAAGGTAATTGCAACTCAATTTAAAGAACTATTTACTAACGTCTTGGAATTTCAGGACCATGTTCCATTCTGGACAAGAATTGCAAAGGTCTGGCTTTGTCGTAGGTGAATGTAAGATGTGAAGGATGTGGATATAAAATAAGCGGATCATGTGCTACCTCTGCTTGTGAATCAAGAAGTGAGCATTCAAAATTTAACTGCTTGTCAAATCAGGTAGCCAGGATCCAAGAAAAAGTTTCTTAAAAAAAATGTCTGGGCACTTCTGCTGAACGTTTTTTATACGCAACCCCAGATAATTTACTCAGGGCCCTGCTGAGTGACCACCTGGGCATATAGCATAGGTGGCAAGTGCGGGCCAATTTTAGGACATTCTCTGTTTGCCATCAGATGGATTTTAGGGACCACGTGGAGTCTCACCCTAGAAGTATCCCTGTCTCTAAGACTGATGGGGTAGAATGGAGGGAGGGGAAAGGAAAAGCTATACTGAACTGACTTTTCTGTTCATCTTTAATCTTCCACCTGTTGTAAAAGTCCTGCTATTAATGCAAACTGACAATCAGTCTCATTCAGTTTGGGAAGGAAATTTGAAATGCTAGAGACTTTGGAAAGTTGTATATCTATTAACTTGGACTTGCCTAGAACCATTAAGAGAGGAAGTAGAAGTTTCTGTCCTTGCAGAGGTTTTATGAAGGACTGATGCAGAAGGTGTGAGGGTGGGCAGGTCAATTCTATGTTATTTTACAATTTGGGGAAGCTATGATAATTTTTAAGACAAGGTGGAATGAATTCTGGTTTTAGGGGTAGGGAAGTTCAGGACTAGAAGGTTTTACCATGTGATTCTGGTAAATCAGCTACCTGGCGTAGCTGTTAAAATCTCAATCCAGCCTCTGGTTGAAATCTATATACTTTCTCCAGTGCTACTTTCACAAAGTGGTTGATAAGAACTCTTACCTTCCAGCCTCATGTTTTGCTGCTCAGAAGGAAGCTGAAGAAACACCTTGGATTTAATCATGGCAAATGATGTGTTTACCTCAGAACATTTTAAGTTAATGAAAAACCTGGAAAATATCAATTTAGTCATAATGCAAAGTCCAGAAAGCAGTAAATAATTCTAGCACATTCCTCTGTCCATGAAACACAAAACTAGCTTTGTTTTATTTTTTTAATCTAAATCTATTTTCTGTTTTAAATCTCAGTGGGATATATTTTCAGCTTTGAAAGGCTCATTAAATCACTGATCCCTAAATTAGGTTCTTTCCAATGGGTTTGAAAAACACAGGCACCCATAAGTTCAACTAATTCATACTGTCTTGAGTTGTCTGGGAGAACACATTCATGTTCAGACAGAGAGACTTGGTCAAACTACTGAATCATTACAAGCAAAAACATTTTAGTTTATCAGTGTATATACTTGGAGGGATTTATGCATATCAATATTGGTCTCAATCCATATTTATTTTATGGTCTTCACTTTATGGTTGACAGGTTAAACACTTTATTTGCATGCTTTAAAATGGCTATAAAGAACAATTAATGCTCAAAGTATTGCTGCTTGGGGCATGGCTTGGGTGGAAGGAAGAAGTGTTTAGAGATCAGCATGGTAAGGTGTAGCTTCCTGAGGTTGTACTGCAGTGGAGGTATAAGGAATGCACCCATTATTCAGCCAAAACTTACTGAGTCCCTGCTATGTACCAAAACTTGTTTTCATTACTACAGATGCCACTGTCTACCTCATGGCCTTAACAATTTTGTCCATTGCTCACAATTGTTAGGGAGAGGTTATAAGAGCTGTGTAAAGAGAAATGTGAACAGAGGAGCCTTACAGGCTATAGTCCATGGGGTCTCAAAGAGTTGGACACACCTGAAGTGACTTGAGGTACACGTAAAGGGAAATATGAAGTCAGATTATGGTATTGATTGAACTGGGACTGATCCTAGCACCATTCAAGCAGGGTCAGCCTAACCTTCTCTTATTTGTGGGCTCCTTGGGGTCAGTTTCCCAGGAAGCTATGTAGACTTTGTGATCAAGAAGCCAGTGATAAGTCCTCAGATTGTAGGTTAATTCAAGAGCGACTCTTATGTGTTATGTCATAAATGCCTTGGCAGAAATTTAGATTAAGCTGGTAAAAGAAAACTAGCAAGAAAACCTTATGTGACCAGGAAAATAAAATTCATTTTTATCCTATTGCATATTGTGTAAAAAGTTAGTGATTCAAAAATGGCTAGCATTATTGGGTTCTTACTATGTACCAGGAGCTGTTCTAAGTATGTATAAATCCTGTATATGTATCCTGTCCTTTAATCTCATTGTCAGCCTTACGAGCTGCATACTATTTTCATCTCAGTTTTACTGTTAGGGATTTGAGGCTCAGAGAGGCTAACCAACTTGTTCAGCATCGTGTGGCTACTGAATGGGAGGGAAGGCAGTGGACTTGACTCGTAGTCTCTGTTCAAAGCGCACACTCTCACCTGGTCATGGTCAACTTGATTTAGCTCCTGGTATAAACCAACATCCACCACTCTTCCTGTCTCTCCAACCCATTAATGGTCCTGGTATCTTCTCCAGCCAGAACCTGGGAATCACCTTGACCTCTTTTCTTCCTCTCTGACTTTCCCCCTCACCCATCAGTCTTTATGTCTTGGTAGTTTTAATTCCTAGTATCTCTTGAATATGCCTACAGTCATCATTTTCACCTGGACAACTACAGTAATTTCCTAACTAGCATCTCTCTCTTCCAATCCACCTTTACAGCTGCCAACAACACTAAACAACAAAGGTGTTCATGCTACATCTCTGCTTAAAAACCCTCAGTGACTTTTTGACCCTCACTCACCCCTCTCTCTCTGTCTGTGCTCCAGAGACCTTGAACTAGTTGCAGTTGGCTGATTGTGCTGTTGCTTCTATGCTTCCATCTATCCTTTTCTCTATGACCAGGCTCCTTCTGGTTTTCTGTTCAGGAAATTGGCTCTAATGTCTACTCTGGGAGTCTTTCCTGGCCCTCCCAGACAGAGGTAGGTTCACTGTCTCTGATTGTACCTCATGTGTGTCTTTGTGATAACAGTCATCACCACTTTGAGTTGCAATTTAATACCCACCTGTTTTCTCCCACGACATGGTGAATATTTCAAGACAGAGTAATGCAAGCTATCAGATAGACAGTGTAATAGCAGAAGCTGTCTACAGCAAAAGGAACACCAATGACAAGCATCATACAGTACCCTAAGGCCCACCAGAAGTCCTGCTTAGGGTCATCAGAAGAGAAGCTTGTGCATATAGGGATCCATAACACCTGGGCACCAATTTTCCTGCTGTGATCAACACATGTACCAAATGTTGGCCCTATCAGCATGATCCCTCTTTACTCCTCTACTGGAATGTACTCATTTAAGCTTCCCACTCATGGCATCAACTATGCTGCCCCTTAAGTTTGCAGCAGAGGAGGTTTTTCCTCCTTACAAACTGGGCATAGTCCCTTTGCCCCTGCACTTGCAGAAACGTCATAGGAACATGGTCTGTTTTTGCCTTAAAATAATCTTAAATGACAAGAAAACCTATATCTATGTCCTTTGAAGTGGGATTGTAAGTATTCAGCCAACTGAGGATACATTTTTAACTTTAAAACAAAAGCATATGAGAAGGCTGCAGAGAGATGAGTGTCTAGGATACAACACTGAACAGTGGAGAGAGGTTGAGCTGAGAGTCAGGGAGAGGAGAATTTCATCTGGTCCCTGCCTGTTGCCCGTTGTGTGATGCTGGACAGATTGTTTCATGTCTCTGAGCCTCACCTTCTGCATGCATAAAATGGAGATAGTATAAGACCCACATGAATGTATAACGCTGCAAGTCACTTCAGAAGCTTGATATATGAGCAGAACTCAATTAATGGGGGTATTATGTAACAAATGAATCTATTGTGTTGTTTAGTCATTAAGTCATGTCTGATTCTTTTGAGACCCTATGGACTGTAGCCTGCCAGGCTCCTCTGTCCATGGGATTCCCCAGGCAAGAATGGAGTGGGTTGCCATTTCCTCCTCCAGGGAATCTTCCTGGCCCAGGGATCAAACCCCCGTCTCCTGTGTCAGGAGGCAAATTCTTTACCACAGAGCCACCAGGGAAGACCAAGTAGATCTATAATAAAATACATTTTCATATTTAAATTGCAGTCTGAATGATTGCCCTTGGTTAAGATAATCTCTCATCTGGTAGATTTTTCACCAAGAGACCCTTAAATCAACCAAACAGCAGACTTGAACTGAAGTGAAGATTAATTCTGAACAAATGAATCCAAGTCTAATATGACCTTAAAGGCAGGATTGACTACCTTTTCTGCAGCTACTCTAGGTCTGCCTTAAGGCCACCAATACTACATTTGCTCAGTGTCCAGACCAGGGAGGGTTGGATCCCCACAAAATATCACCCCTGTGGCAAAGAGTGCCATGATTAACCCAGCTCCTCGCACGAGGGGTCTTTTACTGGTCACAAGATTGAGCCTTTAGCAGCTGCTCCAGGAGCCAGTGTAAACAGACCTGGAGAACTTATGTGTTGCTCCCTCACAGTCTCTGACATAACCACTTAGAGATCAAGACAGACATGACTATCAATTGGTCTTCAAATTTAAGGAGTATATGTTATGGGGAAATAGAGCTCTAAGTTTGACAGGATTCACTACAGCTCCCAAGGAAATCAGCATGGCTGTTCCTATTTTATAGGCAGAAAACCCAAGGCACTAAGGGATTAAATAATTTGTATTGGAACGAGATTTTACTAACTCCATAGAAAATTGACCTAAAACTTAAACATGGATAAACCACATCCTTTATTTAAACAATATTTTATAGTCTATGATGAAAGAATACTTAGAGATGGAATTTCCAGATTGGCTATTCATGAACTCACAGAAAAATTATGCAACTTTCTATTCATTCAACAAACATTTATTCAGTACTTACCGAGTGGTAAGCACTGTGATGGGTACTGGGGGGACAAGCTCATAGGAGACTGTCACCTGCCCTCAAGGTAATCAGGAGGAGACACACATGTAAAGAAATAGAACAAGATGGTATAGACACTGTGCTAGTGAAAAAAATCTTTACACATTACAGCAGGGGCCCAAATAGGACACGTGTCTTGAAAGATGATTCTGTTTGTTTTGCCCTGGGTAGGCTTGGCAACAGGAAGAATGCTACGAACCCTAAAAGAGTGGTGATACTTGCCAAATTTCAACCCACAAATTGGTGAATATATGTCTAAGAGCTAGAAGTCATGAGTGCATGTGTGCGGGGAATGTTATCATTTATGTTCAGGATCTGAATTGAGATGTTAATTATTTTCTAAATCCTAAAAAACTAGACTTTTGAATCTCCTATAATTTGACTTTAATAATTTCTTGCTAATAGCTGTCTTGCCAAAGTAGAGACTTACCATGGGAAAGGCCCAAAGAAGGAGTCCTAGGCCCTGCCGAAATTAAATACAGCTTTCAACTCACTTATGTGCTCTCTTCTTGAAACATTCCCTTGCATTGACTTTGACAGCATCCCATTTGCCTGCCTCCCCTCTAACTTGCCAGCACTCCTTCCTAGCTTCCTTTACTGACCTGTCATCCTCTCTCTTCAATGAAATATTTTTTTCCCATTTTCTCACTATGCTCTCCGCATAGGTAATTCCATATTGTGCCATGGCTTTTGTTACAGTGTAAATGTCAATCATTTTCACCTGTCTTCAATTTAGATCTTTCCACTATCATCCAGACACAGATGTCCAACTCTAAACTTGATATATCACTTGGACTCCTCTGTCAAAACTCAGGTAGGATGGAAACTCATGAGTTTCCCCTCAAACTTCCTCCCTGTCAGATGTTTTCTACCTTAGTAAGTTTCTCCACCTAATTCAGGGATTCTCTAACCTGACTTCACAGTTGAAACATCTGAGCGACATTGAAACCATACCTGTGCCCAGGCAGTACAGTGATAATGTCTTGGCAAACATATTTCCTTCTCACCAAGTCAGACTCAAATCCAATACTCCCAGCAACAGGGGAAATCCTCTCTATGATTAATTACTTATTTGAATAATAAGTAACTTTGCTGTTCAACTGTTAGTTCCATGAGGGCGAATGCATTCCTGTTTCATTCAATGTGCTCAGTCACTCAGTCATATCTGACTCTCTGCGACCCCATGGACTGTAGCCGGCCAGGCTCCTCTGGCCATGGAATTTTCCAGGCAAGAAAACTGGAGTGGATTTCCATTTCCAACTCCAGGGTATCTTCCCAACTCAGGGATTGAACCCACGTCTCTTGTGTCTCCTGCATTGGCAGGCAGAGTTTTTATCACTGCACCACCTGGGAAACCCTTCATTCTGTCATCATTCAAGCTTCAGTCATTGCACTCTCAGTTTTCTAGCACAAAGAAAGTCATCATTCTTTGATGGATGATGGATGAATGAATGACTAGTCTTGGAGACATCTTGAAATAAAGGTCAGATTAAGGATACAGATGTCAGTGTAAGGTTTGTGGATCCATTCAATCAAATGTCACTGTGCTGACTCAGCAAAGGGCCCTGAGATGGAGGTATGTGATATGTGAAAGCCTAGCCACACACCTTGGTGCAGCCAGGGATTTCTTCAGCATTCTCTCAACAGGAGATGTTCCTCTGGCATTTTTCGACTCCTTTTCTCTGATAGGTAAACTTTCTGTCCTAAAGTACCCCAGGATGAAATAGTTACTGTGGGTTGCTTTATTTTATAATCTAACATCAGAATGGAAAGGAAGAGTATGCTTTCTAAACTCCTTAACATGCAGTTCTATTGAAAATAGCTGTTGAGACACATCCATAAAGTAAGCTGTTGAGCAGTGATAAGAGAGATGGTAGAGTTACAAAACATGATATGGTATTCTATCTAGAAATATTGTGCAGTGTGAATATCAATTTATTCCTTAAGAATGTAAACAAAATGTACATAATCCTCTGTTACTTTTGCTTCATAATTTAATTCACTAAGGTTTTCGATGTTTGCATGTAGCCATTTGATTCAATCATATTGAGCTGGAATATTTTGATGTATTCTAAAAAGTAAACCCTAAAATTATATCCATTTTAATTATGAATAATACATGAATCAGATTTATCTCCTCTTTGAACTAGACTTCATCTCCAACCTATACTACCTGGGGTAGTAGATTTAACCCTAAAATTATATCCCTTTTAATTATGAATAATACATGAATCAGATTTATCTCCTCTTTGAACTAGACTTCATCTCCAACCTATACTACCTGGGTTGTATATTTTTTTAAACTACCTGTTTAAAAAAATCCATGCTGGTCTTCTGACTTCAAAATTAAAGTTTATTCATGTGGAATAATATAGTCTATTTTTATTTATTTTTTCATTTATTTTTATTAGTTGGAGGCTAATTACTTTACAATATTGTAGTGGTTTTTGCCATACAGAAAGAGGAAAATTCTCCATGATCAAGTTTAAGGTTAGGAGTGGAGTGTAAGCCAGGGTCAAGGCAGATTCATTGCAAAATGTTGAAGTATAAACTTCAAGCTCTGGGAGGGTACTTGTACTATGTAGATATAGTCATTTTATTTTAACTTCAGTTGATGCAAGACCCTGATGCTGGGAAAGATTGAAGGTGGGAGGAGAAGGGGATGACAGAGGATGAGATGGTTGGATGGCATCACCGACTCAATGGACATGAGTTTGAGTCAACTCTGGGAGTTGGTGATGGACAGGGAGGCCTGGCGTGCTGCAGTCCGTGGGGTTGCAAAGAGTCAGACACAACTGAGTGACTGAACTGAATTGACCTGAACTAATGAAGGCTGCATTCTTTTTTGTCCCACCTCCTGCTTATTCTCATATTGGAGTTATCACAGGCCTTTTGGAGAACAGGCTAAAGAAAAGTTGAGTTGTAGATCCTTTTATGTTTAGGTCAGAGAGCTATTTTTACATTATTTGCAGTTATATCCATGTAGAGCTGTTCAGCTAACTGATTTGGTGTAGAAATTACTTCTAGGTTCTCCTGTCATCCATTCATCTGTTGCTTTGAGTCACTAACATTGTGACTCAGAAGTGTAAGGCCAGAGTTTGCGTGGAAACAGGAGAGTGAGCTATAGCTCCTAGCACTGAAAGGTTGTGGGTGGTGAGGAGGAAACATGGTTTGAAATACATGGAACCAGAAGCCAGTCTGTGGAAAATTCTTCCAGTCATCTAGCATGCAAAATTGAAAGTGAATCATTGAGTTTTCATCAAAGTTTCATCAAAACACAAGTTCTTTGCTGCCAGTAATGTATTTGAAACATTTAGAAATATTTTGAAAATCTCACAAAAGGGAATTTTTATCAGAATTACGTATTTGTAGGACACACATATGTAGTGGTACATAAAATTTGCAGTACTGCATAGTGAACTGAACTGAACTGAGCTGATATCTTTGTGAAGTTACATGTTTTGTGTACCTCAACATATCACTGAATTACATGGATATATTGGGGAAATATTTACGTTTCTAACTTACTTAAAATGAAACACTGATATCAGCAACAATTACATTGTTATAATATATCATTACAACAAGTTTCATTGAAGAGTTATTAAGCTCTGTTCATTCAAAGAGCTTTTAATATTGTTCACTGCACAAAAAAACCTTAAGATGCCCTGAAATTTTATACTCATATATGAAAGAAACTTGGTGGAAGTTTTCCTATATTTGACAACAAACCTAAGAATATATTT
This sequence comes from Cervus canadensis, assembly GCF_019320065.1. Classification (NCBI taxonomy): domain Eukaryota; kingdom Metazoa; phylum Chordata; class Mammalia; order Artiodactyla; family Cervidae; genus Cervus; species Cervus canadensis. The sequence continues at coordinate 61,824,548 of NC_057391.1, read as the reverse complement.
TCTAGTAGCAAACTGTGATGCTAAACTATCAGTAACTTTTCTAAAGAGTCAAAAATTAAAAGCAAATTTAGACCAATGATGCTGGAAGAATTATTTTTCTGTTCTCTTTGTGTGTGCAGTTCAGTTGTGTCTGACTCTTTGCAACCCCATGGACTGTAGCCCACCAGACTCCTCTGTCTATAGGATTTTCCAGGCAAGAATACTGGTGTGGGTTGCCATTTCCTTCTCCAGAGGATCTTCCCAACCCAGGGATCGAACTTGTATCTCTTGTGTCTTCTGCATTGGCAGGCAGGTTCTTTACCACTGGTGCCACCTAGGAATCCTGTTCTCTCTAAGGACTGATATTGCAAAGTCATTGGCATATGAAGGGATGATCAAGAAGTATATATTCAAACAAGATAGGAAGGAGTTCCATAGAGGTCTGTTAGGTAGTTAAGAAAAAACTGTGATTTTTCTGCTTTTATTTTAATTTGTGCCTTTGCAGCTTTTTCAAATTTGTAATTTGCTATATGTTTTTAACTCATTCTAAACAACACTAATTTTCATAACACATTTATTCTTTTTCCTTCATATGTAAGACGTAGGCCCAATAATACCTGAATCCAATGCTAGTAGGAATGTTGCTTTTATGCTTTTGAAAAGATGATGATTTTACATGTTAACAAGGTCCGTCAGTTCAGTTCAGTCGCTCAGTCATGTCCGACTCTTTGCGACCCCATGAATCACAGCACGCCAGGCCTCCCTGTCCATCACAAACTCCCAGAGTTTACTCAAACTCGTGCCCATCGAGTCGGTGATGCCATCCAGCCATCGCATCCTCTGCTGTCCCCTTCTCCTCCTGCCCCCAATCCCTCCAAGCATCAGGGTCTTTTCCAATGAGTCAACTCTTGGCATCAGGTGGCCAAAGTATTGGAGTTTCAGCTTCAGCATCATTCCTTCCAGTGAACACCCAGGACTTATCTCCTTCAGGATGGACTGGTTGGATCTCCTTGCACTCCAAGGGACTCTCAAGAGTCTTCTCCAACACCACAGTTCAAAAGCATCAATCCCTCGGTGCTCAGCTTTCTTCACAGTCCAATTCTCACATCCATACATGACCACTGGAGAAACCATAGCCTTGACCAGACAGACCTTTGTTGGCAAAGTAATGTCTCTGCTTTTTAATATGCTATCTAGGTTGGTCATAACTTTCCTTCCAAGGAGTAAGCGTCTTTTAATTTCATGGTTGCAGTCACCACCTGCAGTGATTTTGGAGCCCAAAAAAATAAAGTCTGACACTGCTTCCACTGTTTCCCCATCTATTTCCCATGAGGTGATGGGACCAGATGCCTTGATCTTCGTTTTCTGAATGTTGAGCTTTAAGCCAACTTTTTCACTCTCCTCTTTCACTTTCATCAAGAGGCTTTTTAGTTCCTCTTCACTTTCTGCCATAAGGGTGGTGTCATCTGCATATCTGAGGTTATTGATATTTCTTCCAGCAATCTTGATTCCAACTTGTGCTTCTTCCAGCCCAGCGTTTCTCATGATGTACTCTGCATATAAGTTAAATAAGCAGGGTGACAATATACAGCCTTGACGTACTCCTTTTCTTGTTTGGAACCAGTCTGTCGTTCCATGTCTAGTTCTAACTGTTGCCTCCTGACCTGCATACAGGTTTCTCAAGAGGCAGGTCAGGTGGTCTGACCTTCCCATCTCCTTCAGAATTTTCCACAGTTTATTGTGATCCACACAGTCGAAGGCCTTGGTGTAGTCAATAAAGCAGAAATAGATGTTTTTCTGGAACTCTCTTGCTTTTTCGATGATCCAGCGGATATTGGCAATTTGATCTCTGGTTCCTCTGCCTTTTCTAAAACCAGGTTGAACATCTGGAAGTTCTCGGTTCACGTATTGCTGAAGCCTGGCTTGGAGAATTTTGAGCATTACTTTACTAGTCTGACATCAAACGGCTGCATCAAAGTGTTGGGTCCAAACGCCCAGCTTTGAATGGAGCCTACCGCAGGGTGGGGCTGAGCGCTGCGGGCTCAGGTCTCACACATGCAAATTAGGCCTTTGATGTCATCCAAGTGAGGTTGTACCTATAGTCCCTAGGACGTGCTGGGTGGAAAGCAGAGTTTCATCACACACCTTTATCCTTGTGACCTACAATCAGACCACATGCCCTGGGATGCACTTTGAATTGATACTAAAAAAGAATTATCTTGTGCCTAGTATAATTATAATGCACTGGATTTTATTTTTCCTCATAAAGACATTGATTTGTTAAACCTAAAACATTTAAAATGGGCCACAATTTCTATAACTTTGCCTTGACCATGGGAAGGTTCTGCCACACATCTCTGATCCTGGCTCTTGGGCTATGAAAGCTGTGCTGGACTTTTTTTTTTCCCTTGGTATCTGGCACATAGTAAGCCTTCAAATATTTTTTGCTTCCCTTCTTCATTATTGTTTTTCTTGGGGTACTTTTTTTTTTTTTTTTTGTCTGTCAGGTATGAGGAAATTTTTAAGAAAAGAAAACATATCTGACACATTCCAATTGTATTACCAAATGACTGCCTTTATTAAGCTGTCTAGGGTGACAGAGTCCAGCTCTATGACAGCATAGCACCTAGAAACTGTCTTTACAGCTGGTGTAATTTTTCATTGTTTCACACAGGATTGGAAGTAAACTAATTAACTAGGACAACCAGAATGAACCATGCTTATCTAGATGAAGACCTACCTTTAACTGAAAGATGATGTACTTGAACTCTAGTCCTCATCCTGTGGACAGAATAATAGCAATTAATAATAATAGTATTGATAATAACACACAACTGTAAGCCCTTTTTTATCATATAGGGCCCTTCTACATTCATACCCTCGTGAAATTCTTTTAAGAACTTTAGACGATGGATACGACCTTTCACCCATGTCTTAGAGAGAACAATGCTGTGTGGGAGGTTAAGAGATTGTCCCAGTATATCTTGGGCAATGAGTAGAGATCCACGATTGTATGGTTTCTGTGACTCTTGCATTTCTTACGGCATTTAAATTAATGGTAATCAAGGATAGCACCTGCTGTGTTTATAGCCTCCTGCTCTCTCCTTAAACTCCAAGATGGAAGCCACTGTAGGAAAAACTTGGATGTTATACAAAACGTTATCACTCCAGAAAGTCTCTGGTGGCCTCTGGGGATAAAAATAGAAGGAAAAGACAGAACAACTAAGAAGGAGGTGAAGGCGCTAAAGCAAGAAAGAGCTTGGTATTTAGAAGAAAATGAAAGCAGGAGGGTGGTGAGCCACGGGAAGGTAGGTAGGAATGAATTGCCAATGGCTTCCCCGAAGATTGTATGTTTACTTAACACTTACATAGCATTGCATATGTGCCTGACACTATTTTAACCTTCACATCAGTTCTGTGAGGTAAAACATTTTATTAATCACAGTTGCCAGATGGCAAAGTTGAGGCACATGGAGCTTAGGCAGCTTGCTGGTTGAACTCAGGCAGTCTGGCTCCTGAGTCTGCTACCCTATGTGATGGAGTCAGCTTATTATGGAGCATCCATGTGGAATGTCTTGGATCAATTGGATTTAAAGCCTGAAATATTGACTTAAGTTTGGGATTGAATATACAGGTGTACCCGTGTCGTGTAGGCTGAAACTGATGATTTTTCATCACTTTTTTGGTCTGTTTTACACCAGAAGATTTGAGGAGGATATTGTTTCTGTTTATGCTTTCAATTCAGATAAATGTCTCGCTGGGTTGTAGTACATGGTTTTAAAGTCTCCTGGTCTTCCATAGATTTCCTTGTGACCAGATGTATTGAAATTACAATACCATTTCACTTATTTTATTACAATTTTTTAAAAATTAAATTACTACTATTGTTGAAGTTGCTCAGTCATGTCCCATTCTGCGACCCCATGAACTGTAGCCTACCAGGCTCCTCCGTCCATGGAATTTTCCAGGCAAGAGTACTGGAGTGGGTTGTCATTTCCTTCTCCAGGGGATCTTCCCGACTCAGGGGTGGAACCCAGGTCTCCTGCATTGCATGCAGACTCTTTACCATGTGAGCCACCAGGGAAGTCCTACTATTGTTGAGATAGTACTAAATACTATAATAATAATAGTAGTAAAATAGTATCAAAATACTATAATTACTAATTATCACTTAAAAAGTATATATAAAATAAAGCAAAATGCATATGGATTCTTAACAAATCCTTATATAATATTAACATTTCTTTATCTAATCCTGGTTTTATTCATTTCTGAAGAGAATCTTTTCATCTTGTCTTGAGTTTTAGTGATTGTATATAAAAATGATTCACAGGTATATTCCTAATGTTAGTGTACCAAAACTTCATTGCTAGCCTAGTTTTAAAATTCTTGCTTTAACTCATTGGCAAAAAACACCAAACTTTATCACGAATTAAAAGGGAGACATTAGTCTAATACTGCCAAAGCACCTTTAGTTTGGCATTGAACTAGAGCAGCATAAGCAGTAATGAACGAGAGGTGGTTTCAGCTCTGGGAGGGTTTACAGTCCAAGGAAGCATTGAGAGTGTGAACAACTGACCTTAAGACAGGATGTACAAGGCTTCAAGGGGCACAGACAAAATGCGCTGGAATCAATGACCAGAGGAAATGACCAGAGAGGAAAACACATGTGGTCTATCCGGCATTAACCAGTGGGAAACACCATACTGATACCCAATTCTTAATTTGTGTAAATAACACCACAGTAGCTAATATAGTCACTTAGAATGATTATACATGGAACTTACATTGTATAAAGTCATTTCTAAATTTGCAAGGTAAATATACCTAGAGTTTAAGGATTTGAACGAGATATGATGAAATTTCACCACTGTGTTAATTTTCCATTTGCCATCCTAGTTATCTGAGTTCTATATATTGTCTCATTCATTTCAACATATTTTCCTATGTGTGTTCTGTTGTAGTTAAGTCCTTGCCCTTCAGATCTAAATAAGTCATTTCAAGTCATCCAGCTACAATTAGGCCTTGAATCTGACTCCTGGTTGGGAAGGATTAACTTAATAAATGGCTTGTGCCCCTCACTCTTCCCATATTTTATCTATTTTTATTTAATTGTGTGGTATCTACAGAAGTGCATGGAATTATATAATCTGTTAATTGCTTCTCATGAAGAAAATTAAAAGAAGGTAGTATTGCATCAGGTGAAATTATGAAATCCACTTATGGGGACAGAGACAATTTCTTTGCCTGAGGTTTTTAATTTTTTGTATTAAAATGGAATTATGTGCTTAAATTGTTTATGCTTTTGTCTATCAGCATGGAGTCTTGATTATGAATTCAAGCACTATGAATTTTGTGCTGGCTATTTTCCCAACTCTCCTAACACAAGTGAAATGTTTGCTGATAATAATAAGTACAGATAGATTCCCTAAGCTTGTCCGACAAATAACTGAATTAACTTCCTAACTCAATTATTGAGGCAAAACCCTAGATGTTAATGCCTCTCCCTGTTTAAAATTGTCCCAAACATGCCCTACATTGAAATGCTCTGTCCTTTTCTGTTCCCGTTTTAGTCTCCTTGTCTCTTTTAAGACTGTCACCCCTGCCACATCTCCTTCCGCCACAACTTAGGAAATAAGCTTCTGATCTCATATTTAAATTTTTTTCTATTTTCAGAGAGTAGGGATGCATGTTCCAGGTTTCCTCCTAATGAATCTCACCTGTATTGTGTCTCGTTTCACTTAGTTTTTGTTTTTCAGGCTCTCTATCTCCTTAATATCATTAGTCCTGCCTGTGGATTAAGGACCAATCTTCTTCCTCTCACCCCAATTCACACAATCCATGTGTGCTCACACAATTAGTTCACATTTAAGTGTAAGCTGGTGACAAGATTGATGGCCTTTGAGTTAAATGTGGCTCTTCTGAAGTGATGAAAATCCTAATTTAAACAAGCTCAGACCAAAAAAAAAAAAAAAGAAAAAGAAAACAATCATGGACTCACATACCTGAAAAGAATAGGCAGGGCTGGAGATTTTGGCCTTGCAAGATACAGTGCTCGGTCACTTCAGTCATGTCTGACTCCTTGTGACCTCATGGACTGTAGCCCACCAGGTTCCCCTGTCCATGGGGGTTCTCCAGGCAAGAATATGAAGTTGGGTTGCCATGCCCTCCTCCAGGGGATCTTTTGGACCCAAGGATTGAACCCACATCTCTTATGTCTCCTGCATTGGCAGGCGGGTTCTTTACCACTAGGCAGGATCCAGAGGTGCAAATAATGCAGCTAACTTCCTCCACGAGGCGTGCCCTGGAAATTTTAGCCAGTCCCAATAAGAGGCCTTTTCTGATACTCCAGTGCAGACTCTCAGACCAGCTCTTGATTGGACTAATTCAGATAACTTGCCACCTTTGAGCCAGTAATTGTCACCAGAGCCATCGAATATGCTAATTGGGCAAGCATAGGTCATGTGTCCATTCTTGGAACCTGGGAATAGGGGTCAACTGTATCAGAAACACAAGGGTTTAGGTGGGGGAAAAGTGGTACCCAAATGAAAATCAGGGTGCTTGTGTGGAAGAGGAAATGAATACACGTATCCATTCTGATCTCCTTCCCAGGCAAACTGTGATCCGTTGAGAGCTCTGTTTTCTATACTTGGATTTTTAACCCAACTCACCTGTATCAAGAATACTGTAGAAGATGGTGTTTTAATTTAACACTAATAGCAAATTGTAACTGCAGAGTAATAGCACAATGATTTGGATTTTCCCGTATTTATAGATTTGGCAGGAAATGTCTACTATTTTTCTGCCTCTATGGTTACTAATAACAGCTTGGGATAATAGGAAAGATTCTTAGGAGAATAGGTGATAGAACTTCATTGTTGACCCCACATTTATGAGCCCAGATATCTATGTGTACTCTTTGGTCTCAGAACTTGGCTTCACTCCAGGGCATGTCTTATACTGTTCTAGCTCATCTCTGTCCATGAAAGACATGTTGGGTGCCTTACAGGTTGGATTCTGCCAGTGTGACTATCACAAATTGGTCACCTAATTTGTGTTGTGTGACTTACTAGCTGTGTGGCTTTCTAGCTGTGTGGCTTTACCTGGGACCTGGGATCTGTAACCTTGTGGACATTCAGTTACAGTACTGCTGGTTACCAACTTCAAAGGGTAATCATAAGGGTCTTTTAAGTTAATGTGAAAGTGGAGTGGCCGGACACATAGACAGTTGTCAGTAAGTGTTTAAAACACGTCCTTAGGACCAGCTTCCTGCTTGGACTGCTGACTCTGCTCTTTTAGAAGTTTTCTCTATTTTGTTTCTTCTTTGCTTCTCCTTCATTGGTTCATATTTGGTGAATTTCTTTTCTTATGGAAAGAACACTTATTGTGAGATTTACCCTCGTAACAAAATTTTAGTTAAATACTATATTATCATTGACTATAGGTGAATTCTTCATAAGTTTTTTATAATTTCTGTTGAATTTATTGAGTGCTCACTATATGCCTGAGCATCTTCGATTGTTAATAATTTGAACCTCACAGCAGGACTATAGGTGGAAATTTATTGTTTTCATTTGACAGATGGGGAAACTGAGGCTTAAGTTGTGCACAGGAAGAGGGCAACATCACAAAACTGTGGAGACAGTCCTGGACGCAGGTCAGATCAGTCTGACACCCTTGTTTTTATCCATTGAGTGGTCCAGAAACTTCAGTATGCATGAAACTCCCCTGCAGTGCACAAAGTACACATTTCTGAAGTTCACCCTCAAAGATTCTGAAGTGATGACTCTGGAGTGGGTCAGAGAAAGATGCATTTATCAACATTCTCCAGGTGATTGTCCCACAGGTGGACCTGAGATGACTGATTCCCTTCCTGTGCTTTCTCATGTCTCCCGCTTCTCTGGTGGAAGGAGAGGACTACAGTGCTACCTGAAGGTTCTGGCATCTGCATTGTTGCCAGGCACGTGGTTGCCCTCTCCTGGCTTCCTGCTTTTGTAAACAATTCCTTAACCCTTTGAGTATCCAAGCTAATCTGATCCCCTTTGAGCCACTAGCACTTGAATTTATGTTGAGAGTATGTGTGTTCAGCATGTTCATATGAGTCATCTGGTGTGTACTCTGCATATAACAGGAGCTCAATGTTTAGGGTTACTTTTATGTTGTGTAAATTTCCATGTAGTCTGCTTCCACTTGTATGCTCCATTTCCCTCAGCTCAGTTGTAAGATGCTTAAGAAAAGAAATGGACTGGTCCTCCATTGCCTCTATATTACCTGAAATCTCTTCACACCTGCTCAGCAAAGAATGGTGACTCATTGATACATAATAGAAGATTTGTAATACGCATTTATTGAGTTAATTAAGCATTCAAAGGTGTTAGTTACCACTATTCTTTCATAGATGATGAGATTTTCATGACAAAATCTTTTGAATATTTACACTTGGTTTTCTACCTTTAACACTCAAGGGGGAGGAAAGAATAACCCCATTTTAGCCTCAGAGGTAAAATATTTAACTACTCAACATTCTTTGTTTTGCATAAAGAAATGTTTAACCAAGATTCCTCAGGTTACAGTCAGATGGCCAAACTTTTAGAAACAAATGTGTGCATACAAATATGCACACAGCATTTACCTCAAAATGCAGATACTTATGGATTATGTCTCTACTATTTCTTTATAGGAGCCCAGGTTTTTTTAATAAAGCTTGGTTTCTCCTTTGGCATCAAAGTTCTTATTGAACACAACTGTTGAGATCCTCAAAATTCAGACATAGCACTAGGAGTTAGAAATAAAACTCTAAAATAAAATGCCTAATGTATAGGATGGTGACTGTAGTTGAAAACACTGTATTATATAATTGAAATTAATAAAATTTGCTAAGAGAGTAGACCTTAAATATTCTCACTAAAAAATTGAATATGTGAGGTGATGAATGTATTAATTTGGGGGGACTCCTTTTGCAACATTTATGTGTATCAAATCATCATTGTACACTTTAAATATCTTACAATTTTATTTGTTGATTATACCCCAGGAAAGCGGAAAATAACTAAGAATAAGGTAAAATGCAGGCTTGTTAGACTAGTTATTGTTGTTGTTGAATCACTAAGTTGCATCCAGCTCTTTGTGACTTCATGGACTGCAGCATGCCAGGCTTCCCTGTCCTTCATCATCTCCTGGAGTTTGCTCAAACTCATATCCCTTGAGTCAGTGATGCCACCCAAGCATCTTATCCTTTGTCATCCCCTTCTCCTTCTGCCCTCAATGTTTCCAAGCATCAGGGTCTTTTCAAATGAGTCGACTTTTTGTATCAGGTGGCCAAAGTATTGGAACTTCAGCTTTAGCATCAGTCCTTCCAATGACTATTCAGGGTTGATTTCCTTTAGGATTAGCTGGTTTGTTGCCCTCGCTGTCCAAGGGACCCTCAAGAGTCTTCTTCAGCATCACATTCTTAGACTAGAGAATGATTAGTTATATCAAAGTGAATATCATGAAATTGTAGCTGGGATGCTAACTAGCATGGGGATGAGTGTATGAGTCATGTAATTTCAACTGGGGAGGCAGAAGACAGGGTCTAGAGCAGTGCTGGCCAGTAAAAATTTGATGTTAAGACATGATACAAGTCACATGTGTAATTAAAAATTTCTGGTAGCCATAATAAAAAAAAGTAAGGAGAAACAATTTTAATAACATTATTTAACCCAGTATCTCTAGAATATTATCATTTCAATATATAGTTAATATGAAATATAATATACTTTAAATTTGCTTTTGTGTATTGTTTTTGAAATCTGTTTTGCATTTGTGTTATTTACTTTTTTATTTTTGGCCATGCCATATGGCGGCTTGCGGAATCTCAGTTCTCTAACCAGGCATTCAACCTGGGGTCATGGCCGTGAAAGCACAGAGTCTTGACCACTGGACTGTCAGGGAACTCCCCTATTGTGTGTTTTATACTGACTGCACATTTCAAATGTTTTAATAGCTACAGTTGGTTAGTGGCTTCTGTATTGGACAGTATAGGATCCTCACTGATGAGAAGGATTGGGAGCATCATGCCAAGTAGACTGGCCTGATCTGACTATTTCCTAGAGAATGCTTCTAACACTTTCATATGCATAGAATTCACCTAGGGATCTGATTAAAATGCATATTCTGAGCCACTAAGTCTAGGATTCTGGGGTAGGTCCAGGATTTTGTATTTCTAACAAGATTTAAGGTGTTCTTGATGCTTCTGGTCTGTGACACACACTTTGAGTAGCCCCAGGTTAAATTAGGAGATTAACCGTGATGGAGAGAAAGAAAAATAAATAATTAAGTTCTAGGTGGGTCAATCAGAATATTATCAGCAGAGGGAAAATGTTTTATCCCACTAAGTTCCTTGGCCCATGAAATGGGAACTTCTATCAAAACTTCTGCTGTCCCAAAAAAGTAAAGGAAGCCATTTTATCTATGGCTTTCTCTCCTTCTAGCCTATGACTGAAATCAGCTGACATGTGCTTCCATGGGGGAAGAAGAGAGAGCAGATCTGTTGATAGAAGGTATTCAATGTCATGAAAGTAAAATGTCTTTTAATTCACATAGAATTCATTTAACGTATTTCAAAACATTTTATGGTTTTCTCCATAAAGTTCTTGAATATAATTTGGTTGATTTATTCCTACACAAAATTTATCATTTTTGTTGCTATAGTAAATCACGTTTTAGAAAATTACATATTTTTCCTCCATTTGTTGCTGGTGTCTGGAAATACAGTTGTTGTTGATTTTGTATCTAGAAAATCTACAAAACTTTATAATTAATTTTCATAAGTTACGTGGATTATTTTTGGATTTTCCAAGTAGTATCATGCCATCTACAAATAATACTGGTCTTTTTTCTTTTTATTTCTTTCCAATTCCATTCCTTTATTCCTTTTTCTTGTCATGTTATACTGTCTAGGTTTTCCACTGAATCGCTGAGTTTATGAAGTGAGAGTGAGTATACTTGCATTGGTTTTGAAAGATTTAATATTCACAATTAAGTATGTAATTTGTTGCAGATGTTCTTTATCAGTTAAAGGGTATTTTATTCTATTCCTTTTTTTTTTGAATTATGAAAATCTGTGCTGCTGCTGCTAAGTTGCTTCAGTCGTGTCTGACCCAGTGCGACCCTATAGACAGCAGTCCACCAGGCTCCTCTGTCCCTGGGATTCTCCAGGCAAGAATATTGGAGTGGGTTGCCAGTTCCTTCTCCAATGCAGGAGAGTGAAAAGTGAAAGTGAAGTTGCTCAATCGTATCTGACTCTTTGCGACTCCATGGACTGTAGCCTACCAGGCTCCTCCGTCCATGGGATTTTCCGGGCAATAGTACTGGAGTGGGTTGCCATTTCCTTCTCCAGTCTGTGCTAAATTATATCAAATAAAGTTTTGCATCTATTGATTGGATCATGTTTTTCCTCTTCTAAGCTACCTATATGGTAAATTCTATCAATACATTTTCAAATGTTGAACATACTTTTCATGTCTGGAATAAACCCTACTTATGAAATATTTTGCTTTTTATCAGTTCAGTTCAGTTGCTCAGTCGTGTCCGACTCTGCAACCCAATGGACTGCAGCACACCAGGCTTCCCTGTCCATCACAAACTCCCAGAGCTTACTCAAAGTCATGTCCATCAAGGCAGTGATGCCATCCAACCATCTCATCCTCTGTTATCCACTTCTCCTCTTGCCTTCAATCTCTTCAGCATCAGGGTCTTCTCCAATGAGTCAGTTCTTCGCATCAGGTGGCCAAAGTACTGGAGTTTCAGCTTCAGCATCAGTCCTTCCAATGAATATTCAGGATTGATTTCCTTTAGGATTGATTGGTTTGATCTCCTTGCAGTCCAAGCGACTCTCAGGAGTCTTCTCCAACACCACAGTTCAAAAGCATCAGTTCTTGAGCATTCAACCATCTTTATGGTCCAACTCTCACATCCATACATGACTACTGGAAAAACCATAGCTTTGACCAGATGGACCTTTGTTGGCAAAGTCTGCTTTTTAACATGCTGTCTAGGTTGGTCATAACTTTTCTTCCAAGGAGCAAGCGTCTTTTAATTTCATGGCTGCAATCACCATCTGCAGTGATTTGGGAGCCCAAGAAAATAAAATCTCTCACTGTTTCCATTATTTCCCCATCTATTTGTCATGAAGTGATGAGACCAGATCCCATGATCTTAGTTTTTTGAATGCTGAGTTTTAGCCAGCTTTTTCACTCTCCTCTTTCATTTTCATCAAGAGACTCTTTAGTTTCTCTTCACTTTCTGCCATAAGGGTGGCGTCATCTGCATATCTGAGGTTATTGATATTTCTCTTGACAGTCTTGATTTCAGCTTGTGCTTCATCCAGTCCAGCATTTTGCATCATGTACTCTGCATATAAGTTAAATAAGCAGGGTGACAATATACAGCCTTCACGTACTCCTTTTCCAATTTGGAACCAGTCCGTTGTTCCATATCCAGTTCTAACTGTTGCTTCTTGACCTGCATACAGATTTCTCAGGAGGCAGGTCAGGTAGACTGGTATTCCCATCTCTTTAAGAATTTTCCACAGTTTGTTGTGATCCACACAGTAACAGTCTTTAGTGTAGTCAATGAAGCAGAAGTAGATGTTTTTCTGGAACTCTCTTGCTTTTTCTATGACCCAGCAGATGTTGGCAATTTGATCTCTGGTTCCTCTGCCTTTTCTAAATTCAGCTTGAACATCTGGAATTTCTTGGCTTACATACAGCTGAAGCCTAGCTTGGAGAATTTTGAGTATTTCTTTACTAGCATGTGAGATGAGTGCAATTGTGCGGTAGTTTGAACATTCTTTGGCATTGCCTTTCTTTGGGATTGGAATGAAAACTGACCTTTTCCAGTCCTGTGGCCACTACTGAGTTTTCTAAATTTGCTGGCATAATGAGTGCATCACTTTCACAGCATCATCTTTTAGGATTTGAAATAGCTCAGCTGGAATTCTATTACCTCCACAAGCTTTGTTCATAGTGATGCTTCCTAAGGCCTACTTCACTTTGTACTCCAGGATGTCTGGCTCTAGGTGAGTGATCACACCATTGTGATTATCTGGGTCATTAAGATTTTTTAACTTTTTTTTGCATTTATTTTTTACATTTTTGTTTTTTATACACTGCTATATTTGATGCTAATGTTTTTGCCTAGAATTTTTATATTTTTGCATGTTATTTAAGGTTAGTCTGTGAGATTCTGTTTTTATACTTTCCTTATTTATTTTCACATCACAAATGTAGTTAATATAATGAGGTAATGCTAATACAATGAGTTGGTGAGATTTTCCTGTTTTGTCACTCTTAAAAGAATTTGTCTATGTTTATAATGATCTGCCCTTTGAATGTTGGAGAAAGCTTTCCTGTAAAAAGCCTGTTGTTTTCGTTTTGGGGGGATATTGATTTGGTAATTCAATTTCTTCAATTTTTATAATATTATCTCTTTTTCTGTTTCCTCATAGGTTAATTTTTGTGTTTTGTGTTTTCTTAGTAACTTATCAATTTTATTGGTTTTCAATTTTTTGGCATAAAGTTCTTCATTTCTTTTATCATTTTCCTGAAGAACTGTATGCCAAAAAAGTAAAGGCCAATATTATCCTTAAAAAGAAAAAAATGAGTTCATTAATCTATGAAACTGGTTTCAAATCTACTGATTTAGTTTCCCAATCATGTATCAATTATAAGAGAGAAATTATCTATTAAATTTCCTTGTAGTTTTGTCTATGTTTTAAAAATATTTGTAAGGCTATGTTAGTAGGTACAATTCAGTTTATTAATAGAATTAATTTTTTAATTTTTATATTACAGCATAAGTGATTAATAATACTATTTTAGTTTCAGGTCTACAGCAACATGATTCAGTTATACATACACATATATCTATTCTCTTTCAAATTCTTTTCCCATTTAGTTTATTACAGAGTGTTGAGCAATGCTTCCTGTGCTGCACCGTAGGTCCTTGTTGGTTATCTATTTTAAATATAGCAGTGTGTACATGTCAATTCCAAATTCCCAATCTATCCTTCCCTCTACCCTGCCCCCCTGGTAATCATAAGTTCATTCTTTAAGTCTGTTTCTGTTTTGTAAATAAGTTCATTTATATCTCCTTTGGTAAAGATTCCACATATAAGGGATGTCAAATGATATTTGTCTTTCTTTGTCAGACATATGTCACTTAGTATGATAATCTCCAGGTCCATACATATTGCTGCACATGGCATTATTTCTTTCTTTTTAATGACTGAGTAATATTCCATTGTATATGTATGCCACATCTTCTTTATCCATTCCTGTGTCAATTAACAATTATGTTGCTTCCATGTCTTGGCTATTGTAAACAGTGCTGAAATGAAAATTTGGGCACATGCTTCCTTTTAAACCATGTTCTTCTCCAGATATATGCACAGGCGTGGGAATGCTGGATCACATGATAGCTCTACTTTAGATTCTTAAGGAACCTCCATACTGGAGCAATTTACATTCCTACCAACAGTGTAGGAGAGTTACCTCTTCTCCAAACCCTCTTCAGCATTTATTGTTTATAGATTTTTTGATGATGGTCATTCTGATTGGTGTGAGGTGATAGCTTATTATAGTTTTGATTTGCATTACTCTAATAATTAGCAAAAAGTTGAGCATCTTTTCATGTGTCTCTTGGCCATTTGTATGTCTTCTCTGGAGAAATGACTGGAGAAATGACCCTGGAGAATTTGGTTCTTCTGTTCATTTTTTCATGAAGTTTTTTTTTTTTATATTGAGTCATACAAACTATAAATTTTGGAGATTAATCCCTTGTAGGTTGCATTGTTTGCAAATATTTTCTTCCATTCTTTGGGTTGTATTTTTGTTTTGTCTGTGGTTTCCTTTGTTGTGCTAAGGCTTTTGAGTTTAATTAGGTCATATTTGTTTATTTTTGTTCTTATTTCCATTACTATAGGAGACAGCTCAGTAAAGATATTGCTGTGATTTTGTCAGAATGTTTCACCTATGTTTCCTCCAAGAGTTTTATAGTATCTTGCCTTACATTTAGGTCTTTAATCCATTTTGAATTTATTTTTGTGTATGGTGTTAAAGAATTTTCTAATTTCATTTTATGAAATTAGAATGTCAATGTCCAGTTTTCCCAGCAGCATTTATTGAAGAGACTGTCTTTCTTCCACTGTATAGTATTACATCCTTTGTTGTAATTTAATTAACCATAGGTGTGTAGGTTTATTTCTGGGGTTTCTATCCTATTCCAATGATCTCTATTTCTGTTTTTGTGCCAGTGCTATACTGTTTTGATTACCATAGCTTTGTAGTATAGTCTGAAGTCAGAGAGTCTGACTCCTCCAGTTGACTATTCAGGGCCTTTTGTGTCTCAGTACAAAATTTTAGATTTTTTTCTAGTTCTGTGAAAAATGCCATTGGTAATTTGATATTGTGTTGAACATTTAAGTATTATTCAATTACCTTTTAATCATCACTAGTGCTTTTTGCCTTAAGTCTATTTTGTCTAATATCAGTAGCTTTAGAAATCTTTTTGTATGCAAGTGTATGTCTTCTATATCTTCTTCCATCCTTTAACTCTACACACTCCTGTGTCCTAATGTTTGTATATATGTCTTGTAAACAGTATTTAGCTGGAATTCTTATTTTATTTAGACTGACAAGCTTTTTATCTGAACTGGAGAGTTTTAGTCTATTGACAGTTATTTGATTTCTGATGTATTTGTTCCTGTTATACTCCCTACTTTTTTTCCTGCCTTTTAGTTTTCTGTCTCTTTTCATGTTTCCTCTGTATCATTTTTATTTCCATTACATATCTTCCTTCTACTAGGTTAGAGAATGTAACTTCTGAAGTGTACACATTTACTAGTCACCTTTATGTTTTAGCATGGTCACCTAACTTGTGAAAGCCTATAGTTACTCAGTTTCCTTTTCCGCCACACAGATTATACAAAGACCTTAGAATACATTAATCACTACCCTCCCTATTTATATTCTGTTTTTGCAGTATATTTTAGTTCTAACACTCAAATAAAGTTATTAGCACTGCTATACATAGTGGTAATTTAGATCAGCATTTCTTAACATCAGCACCTTTGACATTTTGGGCCAGATAAATCTTTGTTGTAAGGAGCTGTCCTGTACATCATAGGATATTTAGCAGCATCCCTGGTGGCTCAGTGGTAAAGAATCTGCTTGCCAATGCAGAAGTCTCAGGAGATGCAGATTCTATTCCTGTGTTGGGAAGATCACCTGGAGAAGGGAATGGCAACCCATTCCAGTATTCTTGCCTAGAAATCCCATGAACAGAGGAACCTGGAAGGCTTGCAGTCCATGGGGTTGCAAAGAGTCAGACACGATTGAGCACACACGCATGTGCTCACTGTCACGCTGGTCTCTCTACACTGGATGCCGGTAGTATCATTACCTCCCCTAGTTGTCTCAGACAAAAAGTCTTCAAACATTGTCAAATATCCCCCAGTGGTGCTCGTTTCGGCAGCATATATACTAAAATTGGAACAATGCAGAGAAGATTAGTATGGCCCTTGCACGTGGATGACATGCATATTTGTGAAGCGTTCCATATTTTTTGGCTGGTTCATGTTGATGTTTGACAGAAACCAACACAATTCTGTAAAACAATTATCCGTCTATTAAAAAATAAATAAATTTAAAATTAAAAAATGAAAACAAAAAATCATACACAAAAGCCAGCAGCAGAGTGATTGAATACTATGCCTCATATATATATGCCTCAAATTTTTGAAAGCGCTACAAATTGTATTTTATTCATTGATGCACATATATATGTGGAAATATAAAATAAGAACTGATAGAACGAATATCAAATTCATAATAATGAAGAGTGGAATAGGAATGGTGGACAATGGAAATTTTTTCTGTTTTTTGACAATGGAAATTTAAAATGTACTTATAATTGTTCTTTTATTAAAATTAATGAAGCAAATAAAAGTAATATCCCCTAGCAGTGGGCAGGATTGCTCTTGGTTAAGAACCATTGATTTAGATACACCCACCTATTTAACAATATCTTTTCTCGACATTCTGTCATGTCTCACACCTTTCACCATTTTCTTTCTGCTTATAATGATAATTTAGAATTTTCTTTAGTGAAGTTCGAATGGCAAAAGGTAACAAATCTGGTTTTGTTTTGGCAAATCTGAGAAAAGCCTTTTTTTGGTTGTTATAAAAAGATAATTTATTGGGTGTAGAATTCTAGATGAGAGTTATTTTAGCACACTGGGTAAATCATTTCACTGTTTGGTGATTTTGCAGCTATTGAGAAGAAAGAGCTATTGGTTTAATTGTTATTCACTTGTAAATAATATGTTTTTTCACTCTGACTCATTTGAAGAAATTTTTTGGTCTTTTCTACTAATTATTGCTATTATGTGTATAGGAGCATATTTTTATTTTTCTTGTTTGTGATTTGTTGGGCTTTTTGAGCCCTAGAATTGGTAACATTCAACAGTTTTTGGAAATTCTCAGCTATTGTTTGTTTGAAAGTTTTTTCTTCCCCATTCTATGTTATCTTTCTGGAAATTAAACACGTTAGATTTTTTTCATGTTATCCTCCCATTTTCTTCTGAATTTTCTTTTACATTTTCCTTCTCTGGGCTCTCATTTTCATATTTCTTTATATTTAAAGAATATAAATGTCTCCTGTGTCTCCTGCATTGCAGGTGGATTCTTTACCACGAGCCACAGGGAAACTCATTTTTTATACCATATAAGTAGTAAAATTGGTCTAGAAATCCATGTGAAGGAGCCCTTATGGTTATGATTTCTTATGGGTGGTTTTTCTCTCTTCATCTAGTATCTGGTTTCCTTGATATCCCTTCTACACTATGGGTTTATCTAGTAGATTGTAATCCTTTGGAGTCTCGGACCTTCCATACCAATGCCTCCTAGGCTTTGTGTGTGTGTTTTCTTCCTTTCTTAAGAACTATGAAGGGCCTGAGATGTTTATCCTGCTTTTAGTCAACTTTCAAGCAATCAGGTTTCATGGATTCTGGTACAAGACTTGAAACTCTCGAATTAAAGACAGAAAAAAATGTAATAGCAATAGGAGTAACCAGAATATCAGCATTTGGCATAGTTTCCCTAAGCCTCCATTTCCACAGGATGGCTTGAAGAGGTATCAGATGACATCTAAAGTGCAGTGGATTGTATTATTTGACAGGAACCCAGAGTTTAGGGAGTCCAGTTCTTTTATAACAGGCATGCTTGTTCTTTTGCTCTGCAGGGAGACACTGTCTCTATCTTTCAAGGATGCTCAGTAAACAAACATTCTTGATAAGATAGTTTAGAAAAAAGAACAGCTAGTGCCTTCCTCACAACACATGTAGAAACAAGAGAGACCTGTGGGGAATTATCTCCCCAAAGTCTTCAAAATGGAAGGTCAAATTTTAGCAGCTATCCTTAGAATAAAAACTATTAGTGCTAGCTAACCTTAGAAAATTCCTATTTTATTTTAACCTTTGCAGCTTCTTTACTTTTTTTCCTGGTGAAATGTTTATTATATTTTATTCACCATTTTTTAAAGCAAAAAAAAAAAAATCTTCTCGGATTTCTAGTGTGTGATATTGTTGGAAATTAAACTTTCAAAGTTAATTTATAGAACTTAATATAAGCCAACTACTTATAGTAAGCTTGTTTCTTGCTGTAATTCTTTAATTGATCTCCAATATCTGAACTATAAGCAGTTTCTTCATATTTCCTTTTCTACTTTGGTATCAGAGCATATGCCTTTCCATTTTAAAAATAATTTAATATGCAAAGAAAGATTCATTTTTCATGTTTTATGCAAAAATAATTCTCCACATAAGCATTTGTAATCTCTTTCTTGAAGAGGAATAACTGTGCAGATCCTGGTTAAGAGAGAATAGTGTCTCCAGGTATGTTGGGGTTAATCATCAAGAATAAAATTGTATTAGATTAATCTAATTTGAAATTATTTTTCCCCCAGTTAATTGGGAGTACTTTTGACTTGCAAATATTGTTAAAATTGTTTTTACTGTTTTTTTTGTATATGTTTCAAACTCTCATGCAGCTTATTTCTCATGATTTTTTTTTTTTTTTTTTGTGGTCATATGTATGTTGCCTACATATAGATGTCAGGAAATAAATAGTTAAAATGTGAGACATAGTCTTGTTAAGTTCCAGCCTAAGGGGTGGTTTATCCTTTTATTTGCTATCTGCAATGGTAGTATTTGGTAGTGAAAAAGAGAATAAGTACCACAAGGATACATTTATATAAAAATATAGAAAATCTTTCAGACAGAATATATCAGAATTGATTATTTTTCTACTCAACCCCACAAAGTATTCCTTACCACTGTTGGCCCGCAAAGTAGTCCTTAGCACTGTTGGTGAGGTTAAATGATTTCTAAGAGGTCACTGAAAGATACTTACAGGTCACTCAAGCTGTAAAGGTTAGTTCACTTTCCAGATTTCTATGATATTTAGTTTTGCGCACTAAGGATAGAGCTAATTTCCACATTATAGATAAAAGACCAAGGCCCAGAGTGGTAAATCTTTTGTCTAGTATCACATTGATGAGGAATAAAGAACTGAGTGGAGACCTGAGCTAAGGTCTTTTCCAAGTTTGAGGCTTTTGCCAAAATAGAAATTTTTCCCAAATTGTACCCGGAAATCTTTTTTAAAAAATTTTTTATTGGAGTTTATAAATGTCAATATGTGTTCCTCTAAGTAAAGGTCAAATGATTTTTTTTTTTTAATGCTGGTTTCAATAAAATTTAGAGTATTTTTTTCATGCATTTTGGATCCTAATTCTTTATTAGTTATATGTTTTATAACTATCTTCTCAACTTGGGCCTTATCTTTTTACTTTGTTACAACATTTTTTGATGAATAGAAGTTTTGAATTAAACTGTAGATTAATATTAGTATTTTTTCATCATTTTAGCTTTTAAGGTTTGGTTTTAGGGATTTTTTTCCCACTCTAATATATCCTCATAAATTTTCTGCTAGAAATTCAGAGTTTTTTTTTTTCCCCCAATATTTTTGTCTATAATATACCTAGAACAGATAATATATCAGGAACTGGGAATATGGTGTGAGATAAGGATTTCATTTTTTTCCAGATGAGTGAATAATTGTCCCTGCACCACTTGAAAACTGATCTTCAGGAATTATTTCCATCATGTGTGAAATTTCTACTTATATGTGAATCTGTTTCTGGCCTCTCTGTTTTGTTCACTTGGTTACTCTGCCTATTCATACACCAATACCAATACTATTAGTAATTGCAGGGAAAAAAAGGAAATGGTCTAAATGTTCAACAGGATGAATAATTGTATATATTCATAATTAAATATTATTTAGCAGTAAAAATAAATTAGAGTTCCATGTGTTAAAGTCTCATAAAATAATATTACTCTCTCCCAAAAGAATAATGCCTAGACTATTATACCGCCTTTATTGCTATTTTAGTCACTCAGTCATGTCCGGCTCTTTTGCGACCCCATGGACTGTAGCCAGCCAGGCTTCTCTGTCCATGGGATTTCCCAGGCAAGAATACTGGAGTGGGTTGCCATTTCCTTCTCCTGGGGATCTTCTCAACCTAGGGATTGAACCAATGTCTCCTGCATCGCAGGAGGATTCTTTACTGCTGAGCCACCTGGGAAGAAATATACCACTTTTAGAGAAGTGGTATGAGAAACAGAACTACCCATTTATTTCTGTATACTCAATATATAGAAATAAAATAAAGATGTTGATAAATGCATAGAAGCTATCTACATTTGGAATTTTGTTATTTCTGAGAGATGGAAGGGGTATGATAAGGGGAAAGACACATAGAGGCTTCCATTATATTTGTAGTATTTCTTTCTTAAACTTCTAGGTGAGTGCAAGAATTTGTTTTATTATTGTTACACCTTTTTATGTCTTCATTTTTCCCTTATATTTTTACAAATAACAATATAAGATGCCTTTACTGCAGTAGTTCTCAGAGTCTTTAATTTGCTAATAGGCCTTGACTTTATCCAAAAAAGGGGGTATTCTATGAGTATTTCCCAAATTAAATTGACCATGGAACCTCTTTTCCCAGGAACACCTATTGGTACCTTGGGAGTTAGTCTGTTTTATGGATCCCAGATTCCGAACATGTACATTAGACCATCCTGCTTATAAAGATGAGACAAATTCAAGGTCTAGTCTTCCTTTAGAGTGTCATTGAGTTACCAGAAGTGCTTTGAACCCAGCAGGATATAACGGGAGGGGTGGTGCATGTGGTTTTTACCTTAGTGTCTTTCTTGAAGTTCATGGATCTTCCTACAGCTTTAAGTTGTTGGGTACATCCTCCTCCCACCACACCCTGTGGGGACAGTTGGAATGTTTGCAAAAGAGAAATCAACAAAGTATAATTTCCACATGGTGAGAGCAAAGCTATAACATGGCCTCATCTTTTGTTTCCAAAGTGCAGTGCAAATAGCACACAGTGTAGAGAATGTTAGTTACAGGAATCGCAGCCTCCAGAGGCATTCATTGATCAAGAGTCAGTTACAGAGAATTTATTATCACCCTACCAATAATAGACCGTTTTTTTGATGGGTCATCCTCGGAAATAACACTGTTGTATGGAATACATCTTCTGTGTACTGAAAGTTGTTGTAATGAGACTGCTTTAATTAATATTTTTTAATATATAAAAATGAGGCTGATTCCTACTTCTTTTTCAATAGGAATGCTTTATTTGGCAGACTTTACATATAAAAAAAGAATATATAAATAAAGCAGCTGATTTGACCTGGCAAGCGTCGATTCCAATTCAGCGTACTTTCCCTATTTATAAAGTGCAGTAAAAATGTTGGCCTTTAGAAACTGATATTCCCTGGGTGAGCAAGTGTGGTAAGGCTTTTTTTTTCTTCTGTTGTTGTTATTATTATCACTCTTTTAAAAAATGTAGCAATATTCTAAGAAAAAAATCTCCAAATAAAAGCTAATATAATGTTTTTATGCTTATAAAAAAGAGAAAAAATGATTTTTAAATGACTTGTTAAAGACTGTGACCCCAAATGGTGACTGCAGGCCTGGTGCAGGCTAGTATATGTGCTACTATAATCTTGCTTGAGGCTCATAAATCTTGCATTATTTGGAGTAAGTGTAGACACTCCAAAATGAATTTCGAGGCAAATGTGCATGTGTTTCTGGGCACAGGCCGGGTGGAGGGAATGCTGTGATCATGTCTCAAAAAATTCTAATCATCTGGTCTTATAATGAATGGATTAGTTCCTCCATTCTGCCAATAGAACATGAACATAAGAAAACTTTGAAGTGCGGGAGGCAATGGCAAAGAAAACAGTAAACTGTTCATGTGAGACTGGCCTGATGCTTGGTGATTAAGAGATGAAGACCCCACGGGTCAGCTCCCCATAGGTACAAACAGATGTTTGCACTGTTTCACAGCTGCTAAATATGATATAAATCCAAAGAATTTTTCTTGTTTTTATAAAGGAAAAAAATACCCAGACAGCAAATTTTTGGTCATTCAGATACTCTTACCAAATGACATCTGGTTTCTGTACTGCTTATTTAAGCAATCCTTAAAAAAAATGTTTGCCAAGGGGAGTAACTCTAAACTTTCAGTCCTTCACCATACATAACAGTACAGTTTAAATTACAGTGTGGCATGCAGAGTTTATTCTGAGCAATGCTGTTCTTTATTTCTTAACTAGCAAGTTTTATTTTCAAGAAAATGGGTTAGATATTATGTAATTAGTTAAGGGAAATCTATGATGAAGTTGCATTTAAAATATCTTGGATTCTTCTCCTAATGATGGCAAAGAAAATGAATTAATTGCTTCCATATGTTAAGCATGGTGGTGAGCAAAGTTAAACTATACAATTACCTAAAATAAAATGTCAGCAATGTAGCAAGAGAATATTTTGACTTGCATCAAGGTGAGAGAACATGAAAGGCAGAAAGGAAGCAGTGACAGGTTGAAGGTCAAGATGGAAATGAATCTTAATAAATGACTTGCCTAAATCTTCAGAGAAGAACCAGATTTTTTGCCATCCTTATATCTGTTACACCTTTGAGTTTACGTACAGAAGTTGGCTTATTATTATGCCCAACATGTTTATATTGATTGTCACCCTCCAAGATGTCTATTTTGAAGGGTCTGATACCCAAGTTTACAGGTTTGCTTTCTGAATATTTTCTACCTCAACCTTTGTGTCTGACATTGATCTATAGTTTCATTAGAGCCTTCATTCAGTGAATCTCCCAGAGCTTAGCACTGAAACAGAAAATGTGATAATTCCATAACAAATTTGGCAATTAGCAGCATTCCTCCTTTCAGGTTTTACATCATTATTTGGCCTGATGCTGTAATTCCAGTCTGATATTAATAAAGAGTAAGCAGTCTGACAAGTCCAACTTCATTGGAGAGTTCTTACCCAAAGATTTGCTAGGTCTGTAGAGTATTCAAAACCAGTCCAGTGGGAGTTACTCAGAATGAAGATAATGTACTGCATGGACTTTTCTTTTTAAAAGATCAGTTTGTTTTTTGAGTATTAGATTCTTGCCATTATGTGATATAGGGTCTACCAGAGCTGAATTTATAGAAGGATGATATTTTTTTCTATTGTGTTTTACTTTACAAAGTTTGGTTATGAGTTAATCTTAGGTTTCAGCATCAAGTCTAAATTCACTGGTTCATTTGCCTTTTCTTTTTTAGGAATGTTGCCTTGCCCCAGATTCCATGATGAGGTTTATCCTATCTTTAGCATACCTCATTTTCGTGTTTACTAAATTTGGGAAACATCTCATGTCAAACTTTCTCATATATACCATCTGTTTGTGAAAATCTCAGGTAGGGGCTTATAAAGAGGCTTCATGAAGTCATGGCTGAGGAGTCCCATATTTCAGATGACACTGAACTGTGCACAGCTAAACCCCCCACCTCCACGCCCCAGTGCCAGTTCTCCTTATCACTAACAGCTTCCTATTGATGTCAGTGAGACTAAATATGCAAAGGAAACATGAAGCTCTTCATTCCCTGAGAACCAGGATATTTAGATTGTGCAAATCCCTGAACCCTAAAATGGATTTAATCAGCCCAATTCACATCATAAATATCATGTTGCAAGGACACACATGTGCTGGAACAGATAGGAGATTTCATTTTAACTTCTAAATTTGCAAAATTATGCCTGTGGGCCATCAATTTTTCTTGGACACTCCAGGGACTTCATGCCAAGAGGAATTCTTGAGGGACTCCATGCCAAGAGGAATTCTTACAGTGAGTAAGATCATGCCTTTTATTGAGAAGGGAGACATGTCCTCTGTTATCAAAGATACCATATTTCATATTCTAGAACCCTCTGAGCAGTTCTTCCTGTCTGTTTGCCCCAGACTATTCTGAAGAATGGCTAGGTGATCTTTTGCAAGGTCTATTTCTATTCTTTATCTTTTCTGTCTCCTGTCTCTGTCCTCTCTCCTCCCCTCCCCACTCCTTTCCTTCCTCCCTCCCTCCCTTCTTCCTTACTTTCCTCCCTACTTCCCTCCTTTCCTTCCTTCCTCCCTTTGTTCCTTCCTTCCTTCTTTCTCCTCCTCTCTTCCCAATAACCTTTAATATATAGTGATTCCCTATTAAATTCCATATAAATATGGAAGAATAACTGAGGCTAGTTTTTTAATTAAAGTTTTTATTTTGAAATAATTTTAGTCACAAGTAGTTATAAATAGTAATGCAGAGAAAGCCCCTGTACACTTCTCTGATAGAGACATCTTGCAAAACAATTGTAGTACACTATCATAACCAGGATTATACATTAATACAATCAAGATATGGAATATTTCTATCATTATGAAAATCCCTCATTTTGCCTTTTATACCTATAATCTATCCTCCCACCTCAGCTTCCCCCTTAACTACTGGCAACCATGAATTGATTTCTACAGTTGTGTTTTTTTTTCCTTTTTCAATTGCTGATCTCTTAATTTCAAATGTATTTCAAATATCCTGCACTTGTACTCTTGTCCTCTTATGATTACTGGTTTTGATATGATATTTGTATGTGGATGATTTTCTACTTTTATTGTATGTTTGCCTTTACTGGTGAGTTTTTCCATTTGTGATTTTTCTTGTTTCTAATTGTGGCCTTTTCTTTTCCACTTAGAAATGTTCACTTAACTTGTTTGGTGGTTTAGTCACTACACTGTGTCTGACTCTTGAGACCCCAAGGACTGTAGCCCGCCAGACTCCTCTGTCTATGAGATTTCCCAGGCAAGAATACTGGAGTGTGTTGCCATTTCCTTCTCCAGGGGATCTTCCCAATCCAGGGATTCTCCTGCATTGCAGGTGGATTCTTTACCAACTGAGTCACCAGGGAAGCTTGTTTGGTGGTGCAGAATTCTCTTAGCTTTTGTTTGTCTGTAAAGCTTTTGTTTGTCTGTAAAGCTTTTGATTTCTCTGTCAAATCTGAACAAGAGTCTTGCTGGGTAGAATATTCTTGGTTGTAGGTTTTCCCCTTTCATCACTTTAAATATATTGTGCCACTCCCTTGTGGCTTGCAGAGTTTCTGCTGAAAAAATTAGCTGATAGTCTTATGGGGATTCCCTTATATGCTATTTGTTGTTTCTCCCTTGTTGCTTTTAGTATTTTTTCTCTGTGTTTAAGTTTTGTCAGTTTGGTTACTATGTGTTTCAGTATGTTCCTCCTTGAGTTTATTCTATATGGGCCTCTGTGCTTCCTGAATGAGTGATTCCTTTCTTTTCCATGTTAGAGAAGTTTTCAGGTATTATCTATTTAGAGAATTTCTCAGGCCTTTTCTTTCCCTCTTCTTTCATGTCCCCTATAATGTGAATGTTGGTGTGTTTGATGTTGTCCCAGAGGTCTCTTAAATGGCCTTCATTTCTTTTCATTCTTTATTCTGGTCTGTGGCAATGATTTCCACCACTCTGTCTTCCAGCCCACTGGTTCATTCTTTTGCCTCATTTATTCTGCTGTTGATCCTTCTAGTGTATTTTTCATTTCAGCTATTGTATTATTCAACTCTATTTGGTTGTTCTTTATGTTTTCTAACTCTTGGCTAAAACTTCTTATAACTTCTTACTGTGTGCATCCATTCTTTCCCCAAGTTCTTGAATCCTTTTTGTGATCATTACTCAACTATTTCTCAGGTTGATTGCCTGTCTCCATTTCACTTCTGAGATTTTATTTTGTGCCTTCATCTGGAACATATTCCTTTGCTGTCCCAAATTGTTTAAATTTCTATTTGTAATTTTCTACATGTAGTAACTTAGTTATGCTTCTTGACCTTGGAGAAGTGACCCTCTGTAGGGGATGTCCCGTGTGTCCCAGTAGTGTACTCCCTTCTCATCACCTAATGGCCAGGGACCAGCTGGTCCCAGGATAGTTTCTGACCTGTGTTTGGAGACTCAATTCTGCAGCCTGAAGAACTGTAGTTTCCTTGCTTCTGGTGTCTGCCCTCTGGTGGGTGAGGCTGGTCTAGAGGTTTGTGCAGGCTTCCTGGCAGGAGGGGCTGATCCATAAGCTTCTGTAGGAATGGCCAACGTCCAGAACACTGATAATACCAAATGCTGGTGAGGATGAGGAGCAATAGGAACTCTCA
Organism: Cervus canadensis; assembly: GCF_019320065.1. NCBI lineage: Eukaryota > Metazoa > Chordata > Mammalia > Artiodactyla > Cervidae > Cervus > Cervus canadensis. The sequence goes on along the minus strand of NC_057391.1, from coordinate 61,797,927 downwards.
GTCATTGCTCCAACTAAGCAGCCCAGAAGGCCCCACCTGGACCTTCAGGGGACCTTATACACCAGGAAATATGAGGAATGTGTGTCAGGCAGAGGTGCCTGTGTTTTGCTTTGCATCCAGAGAAAGGGCTGCAGTGAAGATCTAGCCCTGGAGACACTGGAAGGTGATGGACTGGTCAGGATGCTCCTTGCCTACTGCTGTGCTGTCCTAGGCTACTAATTTTGTCATTTTGAAACTGTTATATAAATAAACACACAATACATAATTTTGTGGGGATTAGCTTTTTTTTCCACTGAGCATAATTTTCTGGACATTGAGTCAAGTTATTTTCATGTATTAGTAGTTTGTTCTTTTTTATTGGTGAGTAGTATTCTTTGGTGGGTTTCCTTGGTGGCTCAGTGATCAAGAATCTGCCTGCCATTGCTGGGCATGTGGGTTCAATCCCTAGCTTGAGAAGATCCCCTGGAGAAGGGAATGGCAACCCACTCCAGTATTCGTGCCTGGAAAGTTTCATGGACAGAGGAGCCTGGCAGGCTACAGTCCATGGGGTCACAAAAGAGCTGAACACTTAGCGACTTAGTGACTAAGCGACTGAACAACAATATTCCATGGTATAGCTATACCATAGTTTGTCTAGTCATTCACCAGGTGAAAGACATCTGAGTTGTTTCCAGTTTCTTGTGACTAAGCTGCTATGAACATTTGTGTACAGGTGTGTGTGTGAGCATAGTTTTTGTTTTTTGGGGATAAATAGTCAGGAGTATAACTTTCAAGGCACATGGTAGTTGCATGTTTAGCTTTATAAGAAACGGCCAGACTGTTTTCCAAAGTGGCTGTACCACTGTCCTTTCCTGTCATCAGTAACATTGAGTTATACAGTCTGTCTGTGTTGGGTGTTGTCATTCTTTCTTATATTAGCTATTCTGATATATGTGTAGTGATATCTCATTGTGGTTTTAGTGTGTATTTCCCTAATAGCTAATGAAGTTGAATGTCTTTTTATTTTCTCATTTGCCATCTGTATATTCTCATTGTTAATATCATTTGCCCATTTTGTAACTGGACTTTTTTTTACTGTTGAGTTTCGAGAGTTCTTTATATTTTCTAGACACTAATCCTTTGCTGGATAAGTGATTTACAAATATTTCATCCCAGTTTATAGCTTGTCTTTTCCTTCTCCTAGCAGGGTCTCAAGCAGAGCAAAAAATTTTATTTTTGATGAAGTCCAGTTTATCTATTTTTCCTTTCACAGGTTATGCTTTTAATGTCAAGTGTAGGAATGCTTTGCCTGGGGCTATGTTCTGAAGATTTTTCCTGTTTTTTTTTTCCCTAAAAGTTTTAAGGTTTGTGAAGTTATAGCTATGTAGTTTATAAGTTATATGCATAACTTATCATCAAAGCCTACTGCTGTTGACATCAGCTGTACGGAAACATTACATCCTTTCACTCTATTTATATCAATAATATAATTGTCTTAAGTATTTACTCCTAATATATTTAGAACCACATCAGTCAGTGTTGTAATTTTTGCTGTCATTATTGAACATGACTTAGAAAACTCAAGATGAAAACTTTATTATATTTACCCATATTTTTGCTTACTCTATTCTTTCTTCCTTCTTAATGTTGTAGGTTCTTATTTTTATCATTTCCTTCCAGTTCAAAAAACTTTCTTCAGTCATTAACTTATGTTAGGTGTCCTGGCAACAGATTCTCTTGGTTTTCTTTCATCTGAGAACATCTTGATTTCTAACATAGTAATAATTCTTTTTACAAATTATTGGTTTTTACTATAGGCACAAATTACTCTTATAGGTGAGTTTCAAGTCTTATCAACTAAAGAAGCTACTTGCCTAGTGTTTAGGACCACTATACAGCCTGTAGTAGGTAAGCAATAATAATCTATATTGTTCAGACCTTGCAACTGGGAAGACAGAAGATTGGTACAACCTTGCAGCTTCATGTAGATTCATAATTTTTGTGTGACTGCTCAAAAATGCATTTTAAATGCAAGTATTTAAATAGATGTATTTTATGTTAGTTACCACATATAGAGAATTATGACAGAAGGTAGTCTACTAGGAAGTGGAGGCCTGAGCTCCGCCATTTCTCATGAGTTATTTGAGGCTTTGCCTTTTTGGATGGTTGTTTAATAGTTGATCACAATTAAATGCCTTTCTGAAAAGTCACTGATTTTTATCAATTTCTTTTAAAATCAAGTATTTCTTTCCTTTTGATATTAAAATATGCATATTTATCATTTTGGAAAGTGAGTTTCTGGAAGTACAAACTTTCAAATATAATAGAAAGTAATCAAAAGAAATAGGTACTAGAAATGCTTTTAAGAGTTAACTCATATTTTTGATACTTTGTAGCAGGCATGGTGCTAGTTGCTTCACATACATATCTCGTTTAATTCTCAAAAATACTTGAAGTTCACGCAGCTATTGAGAGATGGGTTCTGGGTTTGAATCCAGATCTGTGTGACTGTAAAGCACCTACATGTTTTTCTTCTACACTCTGGCACCATCTTGTAGCACTTTGCCGTTTGCCTATGCTAGATTATCCTCTTTCCATGGCTTCTGTGGCTCCTGCTGGAGTGAAAGATCCTGAATTGAACATAATGAAACATAATGACATCTGTTAACATAATGAAATCTGTTAAAATATGTAAGTAATACCTTTGTAAGTTTTTTAAAGATGAGTTTATATACCTTTAGGTTTGAAATTTTTAATCTGAAATAGGAGTGCAAGCTTGGATTTGACATTCTTGTTGTAGAGGTCACAGTGTGTTCTATACAGAGGAACTGTGGATGTGGGAGCAACCTAGGCCAGTGGGTTCTATTTCTGGTGTGTAACTTTCAATTCACCGAACCATTTTTCTTGGAGATCATTCTATAAGAATGTGAATTTATGGCCTGTATAATTAACAATTATATCCTGTAAATGAAAATGACGTCATGTAAGTTGGGCTTGGGAGTCTAAAATTGCAGAAAGATGCCAGGGAAGAATGTTCATGGTAAAAATTAGGACCACTAGTCATTCATTGTTGAGCTTGGAGACTAGATAACAGTGCTATGAATATAAATAATTCCCAGCCATGGAAACATGCAATACCTTTTTTCTTTTTGCCCAGCATATATTAAACACCAACATCCTAGTAATAAATCCGACAGTGTAGATTTAACCTTCACTCATTTTCTTTTATGCTTCATTTTTCCCTCTCCCAAGAATACCCTCCATTCCCTTTATTAAGATTTACTAATAGTAATTCCATGTTAGAAGAGAGGGCTGTGAAGTATTTGATTAAGAGAACAGGTTTGCGTCAGACAAACCTGCTTTAAAGTTGATTCTACAATTTTCTGTGTCCACTTAAGCAAGTAACCTAAAGAGGTTAGGTCCCAGGTTTCTCATATGAAACAGGGATAATAATCATATCTATCTTGTAAGATTATGATGGGATTACATGAAATAACATATAGAACTTAGTCTGGCACAAAGTACTCAGTAAGTGACCGCTGTTATTATTTATTATTAGCTATTATTTATTTTTTGGAGAAGGGCATGACAACCCACTCCAGTATTATTGTAAGTAATTTGGAATTAAAAGTCAGCTGGTTTGGTCTTCAAACCTAAGAGTCTACCAACCTTATGTAGTTGGAAGGTTCCTGAACCCAGAAAGAATGAACACAGCCACCAAAGTGTATGCAAGTTTAGTGTACATAGGGGTGGCAGAAGTCATGTATAAGACCTGTTAGAACGGTTTACTGATGTTCTAGTTAGAAGATAGCTAATTCATCTAACCATCATTGTCTGTGTACCTACTTGGCACAATGTGCTAGACTTTTTTCTGGCTCTGGTATTGTTCACAGTCCATTTTGCAAATAAATTTCATCCATTTCAATATAACCCAACTTCTTTTTCTCGTCTAACTATGGATGAATATGTATGAGGTATCTGCTAACTCAAATATCAGAAAATTGTTCTCTCTCCATATATGTGATGTTGCTTGGATTTAGAGATCAAATTTTGAGATCCCCACTGGGCTTATCTCTTTGCAGGTGGGAAAGCCTCAGTCACCAGTGAAGCCAGTGAGCTTGGTGGCCACTGTGAGCAAGTCTGGCCCCTCTCCAGGAAAGAGGCCTGGGAGTTCCCCTCCTGACCCGCTCAGAAATGTGTGGTCTCGCACCAGAGTTCCCGTGCTTGTGTCCTTTGGGGACACACAGACGTAGTTGGGGTGGGCTGAGCTATCTTGCTCTTTCCGTGTGCTGAGTATCTCATATCACAGAGAGAAAGGAGCTGGTGAAGCATACATCAGCCTGTGTTCAATAAGGCAGCGGCTGTGGCTTCATTGTAATAAAGTGTTAGAGTTAATCTCCTTCATCTGCTTTCATTTTGCTAATCCACTACATCAGGCACAAAAAACTAAATTTATTAATTAAATGTCCCACTCTCTGAAGGAAGGCACTTGGAAAATGGAAAAATATTCATTAGCAGCAGGGAAAAAAAAAAAAGAAGCCAGAGGATAATTTGAAATCTTGAAACTTCTGCAGTTGGAATAACAATAAAAAGAGGAGAGATGGCCATAAAATAGTCTGTTCTTGGCATTGTTTAATTGGCCTATTTATTTTTCTGTCTCTGAAGCTGTCTTTAGTGACACCTACTGATAAGAGCCAATCGGAACCGTAGCTGAATTCCTTCGGGCTGGACCTGCCAACAAACTGCTCAGCCCTCCAGATGTTGCTGCTTTGTGAGAAATGAGAACTCTATAAACCAGGCTCACCCTTCCTCCTGGGGTGAATGCAAAGACAGTCTGATATGGAAAATCACTGCTCAGCACCATGAACAATGTGCTCCAATGAGGGGATGGGCCAGTTCTTATTTGTCTTGGTGGAACAGACAGCCATGGAGCCTAATGCAAGAATTTTAGCTGGCAACCATTCAAAATGTGACTATACATTGAAATCGCTCAACAAAAGGAGGCCTTTTTAGCTAGAAAAAGTCCAACAGTGGGTTTAAACAAATACCTAGGAGAATTTACAGAGAAGGTTAAAGGTGGAGCACACACCATTATTTTAGGCTGAACATGTCTCCACCTCTTGTCTTTTTCAGATTCCATTCTTTTGTGTTATGTAACAAATGAGAAAGATGCTACAGTAAATAGCCTCATGGCACATCCTAACTGTCAATGAATGATATTCCGTGAGCACTGGCAGTTCTGGGAATAGAATAAAATGAGCTAAAGTGAATTCATTCTTGTCCTCCAGACCGGAGTGTCCCAGTCTTTCTTAGTACCAGACACACTAGTGACCTTGCTGTGAAATGGTAAGAAAATCTATCATTCTTCTTTTTTCCTGAGCCAGTCCCTCAGCCAGTTGTCTGTCCATCCAAATCTACCTTCATCTACATTATACACACTCATGCACCCCATGACACCCGATTAAGGCCAGCCTCAATATATGATGAGATACTATTCTTTTCATGATGTAATCTCCAAATAAATAAGCCTTTTGATTCATATAATGGATATTCTTCTTACTTATGATATTTACTTATTAATTAATTTATTACTTATTAGATGTTTACTTATGATATTTGACTTAATAACTTAATCTCACATATATATTTACAATCACATCTTATATGTAAAGGTACATTATTTGAGAACCAACCTTTTGAGTTCACATGTGACATAATTTTTATTTGAACTCTTCACATGAACCTTGGTGACAGTCAAGATGTAACAGAGCCTTTGTCACCAGTAGAGCTATTTTTTCAAATCACCTAGTATAGTTTCCTAGAGTCTGTTACCGTCATTTTGATTTCATGTTTTGAATCTGAATGTGAAATACAGTACTGCAAATTTTATTCCAGCCGCATGTACCCATTTGCATAGTATTGGGATTTAAAAAAAAATCACCCTGTGGTCCCTACAATAGAACCACTTAAGTGAACCTTGAAAGTCTCATTAACTTGAGAGCCAACATGCGGAATTGTCAAACATCCAGGAATAATGACTAAATCTGTGGTAATTTTTTCTTTTTAAAATACTGTTCATATCAGATGACTTCTGCAGACTTCTAAAGCTAACACTGATTGAGCCTGTTTCAGTCTAATGAGTCTCCATCCAGTGGCATTTGTTGTTTAGAATAAAGTAATTGAAAAAGCATCCCCATTATATGATATTTGGCAAATACTCCATATAAGGTGACTCTTTCATAAGAGATTTGAGGGGAAATTTTGCCTTACAATCAGGCATATTCAGTATATTCAAACATTACCGCATGCCATCTCTTCTTTCTATAAAGTCTACCGTCATATCTACACCCCAAGTTCCTACTAAGAAGTTGGCAGAAAGAAATATTAATCTCTGAGGATGACTTTGTGTCTTATAGAATTATGAGGTACTGGTGAAGAAATGATGCTTCAGATGCCAACTGTCTAAGATTATATTCTCCTCAGATAATTTCAAAACAGGACAGATGTAGAGTACAACAAATAAGCAATGGTGTGAGAATGAAGTGGTAAGCCTAAAAGAACCAATATTTAGATGAATTGCTCCTGGTTTTGGGTGAATAAATGTTTGAGTAGATTATCAGAGTGAGGGAAAAGCATTATCTCCTTTTGTATTTAACTCTGGAGGTCTTTGTGGAGGAAGAGGAATTTTTGGCCTTTGATTTGAGAAGAGAGACTGGGTAAATTATTGTAGAAGAGGTCTGAAGGAAGCACTATGTATGAATGGTTAGAGGAAAGTTCAATAGGACTAAGAAGGAGGTTGACTAACACAAAGCAGAAGCTGTGGGGGAGAAGAAAAAAGCTGATAAATTAGGGTTGGTAGTTGATAGGCACTTCAACTAAACAGAGAAGAAAATGGAAAGTTTATTGGCTCAGAAAAGAAGGGGAAGTAGATTTATAATGATAGTTAAGGAGGATGGCTATTAGAATGTGATGTTGATGGAAGGTGAGGGCTGAAAAAAGACCTGAAGGCCATTGCAGAATAGAGAACAGTCATCTAACTCGGAAAGAGATAATGAGATAGGGTGTCAAGGATTCAGGCTAAGGTTTTTCCCTGAGGTTTGGGAAGAGGATAGAAGATATGTATGTTAGTGATATTTATGTTATTAAATTAGGTTATACTTTTCACACATGTGTGTAACTAAGTTTATTTGTGTCAAGTCTATTTATTTGTAAATACTTTGGAGATTAGATGCTCAAGTCATAGAATGTAGCCATATATCACGTGTCAATCATTTCATTAATCAAAAGGTACTTAGTTGTATTCAATGAATGCTTGTTAAACCTAACTGTATGCTTGGGTCTATACAATGAATGTGCTAAGTCACTTTAGTCGTGTCTGACTCTTTGCGACTCAATGACCTGTGAGAGTTGAGCTATGAGGAAAGCTGAGCACCAAGGAGTTGATGCTTTTGAACTGTGGTGTTGGAGTATGAGAGTCCCTTGAACAGCAAGGAGATCCAACCAGTCCATCCTAAAGGAGATCAGTCCTGAGTGTTCATTGGAAGGATTAATGTTGAAGCTGAAACTCCAATACTTTGGTCACCTGATGTGAAGAGCTAACTCATTTGAAAAGACCCTGATACTGGGAAAGATTGAAGGCAGTGGGAGAAGGGGACAATAGAGGAGGAGATGGTTGGATGGCATCACCACCTCAATGGACATGAGTTTGGGTAAACTCCAGGAGTTGGTGATGGACAGGGAGGCCTGGCATGCTGCGGTCCATGAGGTCTCAAAGAGTCGGACACAACTGAGTGACTGAACTAAACTGAACTGACTTGTAGCCCGTCAGGCTTCTCTGACAATGGGATTCTCCAAGCAAGAATACTGGAGTTGGTTGCCATTACCTCCTCCAGGGGACCTTCCCAACCCAGGGATTAAACCCACATCTCCTGTAACTCCTGCATTGCAGTGGATCCTTTACCTCTGCTCCATTGGCAAAGCCCTTATACCATGAATAAACCAAATCAAATATCATATGTGGGAGCCAAGTATTGATGTGGCTGATTAATATGTTTAGGTGATTTCCTTTTCCCTGCACTTGGATTTTCCACATTGGTGTATCTTCCAGGGTGCTTCCCTGCCCAGTAGGTATCTTCCATCTATGAAAGTTCTGAAGAATGCAGCCTGCCTTCCTATCCCATTCACCCAAACTTAGTTGAATGTATGCTTCATGTTGCATCATCTATTCTGAGCACTTAGATATACCTGAAAACTTTGTCCAAATTAGATTTCAAGTATGATTCACAACTGTAGAAGTTGACCACTACTAATAAAGATAAAGAAACCAAGGCACAGAGAAAGTGGACAACTTGACTAAGTGTATACCACTAGTGTGTGGAACTGAGACATGGAACCCAGTCCACTCCAAAGGTGATATTCTCCAATCTCCAAACCTAAGTTTTTTTGGTCACTTATATATGATATATGATTTGACTTTTTGACTTTTAAAATAAGATTTTTTTTTAAAAAAAGAGCTCAATTAATTAATATGGCCTTTTACAAAGGAGGAAGAAACTATAAAATGTAGAACCATTTATTTCTTTTTTTAAAATTAACTTATTTTTTCTTAATTGGAGGCTAGTTACTTTGCAGAGGAACCAGAGATCAAATTGCCAATATCCACTGGATCATTGAAAAAGCAAGAGAGTTCCAGAAAAACATCTATTTCTGCTTTATTGATTATGCCAAAGCCTTTGACTGTGTGGATCACAATAAACTGTGGAAAATTCTGAAAGAGATGGGAATACCAGACCACCTGACCTGCCTCTTGAGAAATCTGTATGCAGGTCAGGAGGCAACAGTTAGAACTGGACATGGAACAACAGACTGGTTCACAATAGGAAAAGGAGTACGTCAAGGCTGCATATTGTCACCCTGCTTATTTAACTTATATGCAGAGTACATTATGAGAAACACTGGGCTGGAGGAAGCAAAAGCTGGAATCCAGATTGCCAGGAGAAATATCAGTAACCTCAGATATGCAGATGACACCACCCTTATGGCAGAAAGTGAAGAAGAACTAAAGAGTCTCTTGGTGAAAGTGAAAGAGGAGAGTGAAAAAGTTGGCTTAAAGCTCAACATTCAGAAAACTAAGATCATGGCATCCAGTCCCATCACTTCATGGCAAATAGATGGGAAACAGTGGAAGCATGGCTGACTTTATTTTCTGGGGCTCCAAAATCACTGCAGGTGGTGACTGCAACATGAAATTAAAGCGCTTACTCCTTGGAAGAAAAGTTATGACCAACCTAGACAGCATATTAAAAGCAGAGACATCTTGTCAGCAAAGGTCCATCTAGTCAAGGCTATGGTTTTTCCAGTGGTCATGTATGGATGTGAGAGTTGGACTATAAAGAAAGCTGAGCACAGAAGAATTGATGCTTTTGAACTGTGGTGTTGGAGAAGACTCTTGAGAGTCCCTTGGACTGCAAGGAGATCCAACCAGTCCATCCTAAAGGAGATCAGTCCTGGGTGTTCATTGGAAGGACTGATGTTGAAGCTGAAACTCCAATACTTTGGCCACCTGATGCAAAGAGCTGACTCATTTGAAAAGACCCTGATGCTGGGAAAGATTGAGGGCAGGAGGAGAAGGGGACAACAGAGGATGAGATGGCTGGATGGCATCACCGCCGACTCAATGGACATGGGTTTGGGTAAACTCCAGGAGTTGGTGATGGACAGGGAGGCCTGGTGTGCTGCGGTTCATGGGGTTGCAAAGAGTTGGACATGACTAAGCGACTGAACTGAACTGAACTGAATTACTTTACAATATTGAGGTGGTTTTTGCCATACATTGATATGAATCAGCCATGGGTGCCATGTGTCCCCCCATCCTGAACCCCCCTCCCACCTCCCTCCCACCTCCCTCCCCATCCCATCCCCCTGGGTTGTCCCAGTTCACCGACTTTGAGTGCCTTGTTTCATGCATTGAAATTGGATTAGTCATCTATTTCACATATGGTAATATACATGTTTGAATGCTATTCTCTCAAATCATCCCACCCTTGCTTTCTCCCACAGAGTCCAAAAGCCTGTTCTTTGTGTTTCTTTTTGCTGTCTCACATATAAAGGTCATCATTACCATCTTTCTAAATTCCACATATATGTGTTAATATACTGTATTGGTGTGTTTCTTTCTGACTTACTTCATTCTTTATAATAGGCTCCAGAGTCATCCACCTAATTAGAACTGATTCAAATGCATTCTTTTTAATAGTTGAGTGATATTCCATTGTGTATATGTACCACAGCTTTCTTATCCATTCATCTGCTGATGGACATCTAGGTTGCTTCCATGTCCTAGCTATTGTAAACAGTGCTGTGATGAACATTGGGGTACATGTGTCTCTTTCAATTCTGTTTTCCTTGCTGTGTATGCCCAGCAGTGAGATTGCTGGATTGTATGGCAGTTCTATTTCCAGTTTTTAAGGAATCACTGCACTCTTCTCCATAGTGGCTGTACTAGTTTGCCACTAGTTTGCCAACAGTATAAGAGGGTTCCCTTTTCTCCACACCCTCTCCAGCATTTATTGTTCATAGACGTTTTGATAGCAGCCATTCTGACCAGTGTGAGATGGTACCTCATTGTGGTTTGATTTGCATTTCTCTGATAATGAGTGATATCGAGCATCTTTTCATGTGCTTGTTAGCCATCTGTATGTCTTCTTTGGAGAAATGTCTATTCAGTTCTTTGGCCCATTTTTTGATTGGGTCATTTATTTTTCTGGTATTGAGGTGTGTGAGCTGTTTGTATATTTTTGAGATTAATTTTTTGTCAGTTGCTTTGTTTGGTATGATTTTCTCCTATTCTGAAGGTTGCCTTTTCACCTTGCTTATAATTTCCTTCATTGTGCAAAAGCTTTTCGGTTTATTTAGGTCCCCTTCATTTATTCTTGCTTTTATTTCCATTACTCTGGGAGGTGGGTCATAGAGGATCTTGGTGTGGTTTATGTCAGAGAGTGTTCTATGTTTTCCTCTAGGAGTTTTATAGTTTCTGGTCTTACATTTAGATCTTTAATCCATTTTGAGTTTATTTTTGTGTATGGTGTTAGAAGGTGTTCTAGTTTCATTCTTTTATAGGTTGTTGACCAGTTTTCCCAGCACCACTTGTTAAAGAGATTGTCTTTTCTCCATTGTATATTTTTGCCTCCTTTGTCAACAATAAGGTGTCCATAGGTGCGTGAATTTATCTCTGGGCCTTCTATTTTATTCCATTGATCTATATTTTTGTCTTTGTACCAGTAGCATATTGTCTTGATGACTATAGTTTTGTAGTATAGTCTGAAGTCAGGCAGGTTGATTCCTCCTGTTCCATTTTTCTTTCTGAAGATTGCTTTGGCTATTTGAGGTTTTCTTGTGTTTCCATACAAATTGTGAAATTATTTGTTCTAGTTCTGGAAAAATACCGTTTATAACTTGATAAGGATTGCATTGAATCTACAGACTGCTTTGTGTAGTAAACTCATTTTCACTATATTGATTCTTCTGATCCATGAACATGGTGTGTTTCTCCATCAATTTGTGTCATCTTTGATTTCTTTCATCAGTGTTTTATAGTTTTCTATATATAGGTATATATAGGTCTTTTGTTTTTTAAGGTAAATTTAATCCTAAGTATTTTATTCTTTTAATTACAATGGTGAATGGGATTGTTTCCTTAATTTCTCTGTTTTCTCATTGTTAATGTATAGGAATGCAAGGGATTTATGTGTATTAATTTTATATCCTGCAACTTTTCTGTATTCATTGATTAGCTCTAGTAATTTTCTGGTGATGTCTTTAGGGTTTTCTATGTAGAGGATCATGTCATCTGCAAACAGTGAGAGTTCTACTTCTTCTTTTCCAATCTGGATTCCTTTTATTTCTTTTTCTTCTCTGATTGTTGTGGCTAAAACTTCTGAATCTATGTTGAATAGTGGTGGTGAGAGTGGGCACCCTTGTCTTGTTTCTCACTTTAGGGGAAATGCTTTCAATTTTTCACCATTGAGGATAATGCTTGCTGTGGGTTTATCATATATGGCTTTTATTATGTTGAGAATTTATTATGAGAACCATTTATTGCTAATTGCACATATTTCATATTATTCTTATTTTCTTTAACAGTGTTATCTGTTTTGGGAGAAGGTGTTTGATGAGAGGAAAAAACCCAGGTTCTGGCCTTAGATTGACCTGAATTTTAACCCTGTCTCAAAAACTTACCAGATTTCTAACACTAGGAAATACTTAACCTCTAAACTTGTATTTATAAAATGGAGATAATGATATTTACTTTATAAGGACATGAATTAAAGAAAAGAGACTAGTTGAAAGGTAAAACAAGAAAACAGCTAATAGGAGTTAATAGATTTGGCCAGGAAGGTAAAAGTAATGATTCTTAGGTTTTAAACTTGTGTGACTGGGAAAATGTTTGAAAAAGTAATGGAAATAGAGAATCAGGAGGGAGAAAGTACTTAATGACATACTGAGATGCCAAAAATACATCTGGATGGAAGTGGGCCATTAAGCAGTTGAATATGCCTGTTAGGCTTTGTAAATGTGTAAGAATTATAGATTTATCCATGTAGAATGAAGCAGCAGATGAGATTTCTAGAGTGAAAAATAAAAAAAGTAAAGAACTGAATCTTGGAGGACATATCAGTTTATGGAACAGAGAAGAAAGAAGGGGCTTCCCCGTGGCTCAAACAGTAAAGCATCTGCCTGCAATGCAGGAGACCTGGGTTTGATCCCTGCATTGGGAAGATTCCCTGGAGAAAGAAATGGCAACCTGATCCAGTATTTTTCCTGGGAAATCCCATGGACAGAAGACCCTGGCAGGCTACCATCCATGGGTTGCAAAGAGTTGGACATGAATGAGTGACTAAAGAGAACCTAGAGAAGAAGCTAGAGTAGAAGTGGCAATATTTTAAGTGTCATGAGAGCAAAGGAGGACTTGGATTTAGGAGGTTCGAGTCAGCTGTGTCAGTAACAGAAGGGTTAAGAAGAATGAGTAAAGTCCAGGGTATAGGTGTTAAAGTCATCGAGGGCAATGGCCTTGAATACAATGAAGAAGAAAACTTAGTCAGGTGCCTATTTGGAGTTGGGGAGAAATCTTAAATTAGTGAGGGGAGTGGTATAAATGGACAGCATAGACTTCAGTAAGAGTTTGCTATATGATTGTGAAATCAAATCATGGTCTGAAGCTGTAGACATGGAGGTAGAGAGAATTGGAATAGACTTCAAGTAGAAGCAGACATTATTTTGCCAACAAAGATATGTCTAGTCAAAGTTATGGTTTTTCCAGTAGTTATGTATGGATGTGAGAGTTGGACTATAAAGAAAGCTGAGCACCAAAAAAAAAATGATGCTTTCGAACTGTGGTGTTGGAGAAGACTCTTGAGAGTCCCTTGGACCGCAAGGAGATCCAACCAGTCCATCCTAAAGGAAATCAGTCCTGAATATTCACTGGAAGGACTGATGCTGAAGCTGAAACTCCAATACTTTGGCCACCTGATATGAAGAACTGACTCGCTGGGAAAGACTGAAGGTGGGAGGAGAAGGGGATGACAGAGGATGAGATGGTTGGATGGCATCACCGACGCTATGGACGTGAGTTTGATTAAGCTCCGAGAGTTGGTGATGGACAGGAAAGCATGGCATACTGCGGTCCATGGGGTCGCAAAGAGTCGGACATGACTGAGCGACTTAACTGAACTGAACCGAACAAGTAGCAGCGGCCTCATCTGTGAACTGTGGGAGAAATGACGTCAGCTAAGGAAATCAGCATGAGATAAAGGAAAAAACTTGAGAAAAGTGAACAACCAGTGGATTATGGATCAAGAGGAGCCCACAGGATGCGATGACCAAGTTTGGTAGAGGGCTGGTGTGGAGGAATTGGCAAGAAGAGGTATCAGGCTAAGCTGTGTTGAACCAATGGTGAAGGAGGACTTGACAGTGAAAGGTCACCCAGGAGATAAGTATGCATTATGGGTATGCAGGAGACAGGGGTTGGCCAACTCATGGAGAGTGTGCCTGTGCGAAAGAATGACATTGTGACTTGTCCTGAGATACTGTTGGAAGTCTGAGATAGCCTCAGCAAACTGACCTCCCTAGCTATTAAGCCTTTCTGTAGAAGGCATCTCCTGATTCCTAAAGTGAAAGTGAAAGTCATTCAGTTGTGTCCAAATCTCTGCAACCACCTGGACTATAGAGTTCATAGAATTCTCTAGGCCTGAATCCTGGAGTGGGTAGACTTTCTCTTCTCCAGGGGATCTTCCCAACACAGGGATTGAATTCAGGTCCCCGCATTGCAGGTGTTTGCTTTACCAGCTGAGCCACGAGGGAAGCCTAAGAGTACTGGGGTGGGCAGCCTATCCCTTCTACAGCAGATCTTCCCAACCCAGGAATTCAACCAGGGCCTCCTGCATTGCAGGTGGATTCTTTACCAACTAAGCTATCAGGGAAGCCCCCTGATTCCTAAGGCACAGCAAATGGGGGAGGGAACAATAGTTCCCCATTTGTTGCTACAACTTTTTGTCTTTACTGGATATATGATTTAAAATGGCTCTTTTGCTGGAAAAGCTTTTACTGGAAGACAGGTTAGGCAGTTATTTGAATAACTTACTGGGGTTTTGGTTTGGGGATTAAAAATACAGAGACAAAGAAAACTAAGACTGTATAAGGTTTGACAAAACTTATAGGCAGACTAGATATAAAGAATGAAAAAAATAGGCGCACAAAGATCCTGGACATATTCTTTAGGGAGTTGTACTAGGCTAGTGTCTTAAAATTCTGCACTTGACTCAGATTTAGTAATTTGAAACCAGTCTAGTATGTTCAGACTTTGAAAAGCAAGGATCATAATTTCAAATATAGGCTTCTTTGAAAAGCCACAAAAACATGAATTTTTAAGGATAGATATATATTTTGTGTCAAATTTTAAGGAATTTATGGTTTTAATGTTCAGAAAATACTTAACAATAGTCTTGATGCAGTTAGGAGTGCCTATGTTTGCTGGGGTCAGGAATCCGGGTTATATACCCTAGAAGCATCCAAACTTTCAAAATGTGATTTAACACTCCAGAATTTAAGAAGTATACCTCACTGGAGGTATACTCATAAACTGGTTCTGCCCTCCATGTGGTTTCAGTGAAAGCACCCAGTGACTGGATTGGGTTTCCCAAGTGTCCAAAACTCCCTGAATGTCAAACCCTAGGGATTGGTTCCTTCAAGGTCAGTCGCTACATTTTCATTCCACAGATTTTCTTGTTCTTAAAAAGGACCAGGCAAAGGGAGGGGCCTCTGATCTGGAGCATCTTTTCCTTTGGCCCAGGCACCTATCAGCCCATCATTTTGATTCCTGCTCTGCAACCACAAAGACAAGTATGATGGATCTCCTTTTGGAACACAATGCAGTTTGCTTGGAAAAACATCCACTTTAGACAAACAATAAAAGCAGCCCAAGTGGGGCCTTGGCTGCTCTCCTGGTGTTACGCTCATGCATATGCCTCTGGTGCTTGGCAGAAAGTTTTCTGGTTGCACAAAAGAGCAGACAACCCTTTGGGAAAACCCACCCCCTGTCCTTGTTGTTCAAAAACAGAACTTGGAATTTAAGTGATTAGCCCAAAACAAGATGCAAATTTGACTCTCTAAATCTCAATTTCTGTGTATTGTAAAGAAGGATTTTTCCCCTTTTAATCTACTGATCTCCAGGGGGAAGAAGACTAGGGGAGATGATGGAACAGATGCTGTGTAAACACAGCTCTGGTCTGTTGAAAGATATATCAACTCAGCCACGAAGCCTCTACTGATCCCCTCTGTTGGAAATCATCTCTCCTTTCCTCTGAACTCCTGCTACACTTTGTTTCTTCTTACAGAGTGTTTATCATATTCTGTCTGGTGGTGTAACTGCACGTGTTCATGGCTTAATTTTCTTTCTAGACTTTAATTTTCATACTGGCATGGACTCTTTTATTTATTTTCCCCACAAATTCTACATATGTATTTTATTAATAATAATCAATCTATTCCCATAAACCCCCTATTTTGATAGACATTCTTTTATTCAAGCAGTTGCTGAACACCTAGTATGTGTTGGTTCTTAAAAATAACCTAATCATGGTTCTAAGTACTTGATGCTTGTTTATCCTATCATAAGGGGGTGGCAGAAGATGAGATGGTTAAACAGCTTGACCGACTCAGTGGTTGTGAATTTGAGAAACTCTGGGAGATCATGGAGGATAGAGGAGCCTGATGTGCTGCTGCCCATAGGGTCGCAAAGAATTGGACGTGACTTTGCATCTGAACAACAACAACATCCTATCATACAGTGTAATAGCTATCATTTTAATCCTGTTTTTTTAATTAACATGTTTCTTTTTATTCATTTATTTATTTTTTCCATTTATTTTTACTAGTTGGAGGCTAATTACTTTACAACATTGTAGTGGTTTTTGCCATACATTGACATGAATCAGCCATGGATTTACATGTGTTCCCCATCCTGATCCCCCCTCCCGCCTCCCTCCCCATCCCATCCCTCTGGGTCTTCCCAGTGCACCAGCCCTGAACACTTGTCTCATGCATCCAACCTGGACTGGTGATCTGTTTCACCCTTGATAGTATACTTGTTTCAATGCTGTTCTCTCTGAACATCCCACCCTTGCCTTCTCCCACAGAGTTCAAAAGTCTGTTCTGTACATCTGTGTCTGTTTTTCTGTTTTGCAGATAGGGTTATCGTTACCATCTTTTTAAATTCCATATATATGCATTAGTATAGTGTATTGGTCTTTATCTTTCTGGCTTACTTCACTCTATAATGGGCTCCAGTTTCATCCATCTCATTAGAACTGATTCAGATGAATTCTTTTTAATGGATGAGTAATATTCCATGGTGTATATATACCACAGCTTCCTTATCCATTTGTTGGTGGGAATGCAAACTAATATAGCCACTATGGAGAACAGTGTGGAGATTCCTTAAAAAACTGGAAATAGAACTGCCATATGACCCAGCAATTCCACTCCTGGGCATACACACCAAGGAAACCAGATCTGAAAGAGACATGTGTACCCCAATGTTCATCGCAGCAATGTTTATAATAGCCAGGACATGGAAGCAACCTAATCCTGTTTTTATAAAAAACAAAACAGAGGCATAGAGAGAACATAAGCAAATTTCCAAGAGCCATGCAACCTGTAACTTGGCCAAGCCAGGATTCCAACTCGCTCAAGGCCTGAGTCTATGTTCTCAACCACCAGGCCATACTGCCTCTGGGTGTTGCCTTCAGAAAGAGGATTAGGTAGGCAAACATGAAAACCATCTGGCCCCTAAATCAAACATTTCACATTCTGGTAGAAAAGACAGATCTGTAAAAACGTCAGAAGAATATAGAGTGATTGGCTGTAGCGATGGTTCTGGGTAGACAGGCAAGTTCTGAAGAAGGGCTGCCTCTAGGTCGCGGTGTCCTCAGCAGAGGGCTTAGGTGGATATGGATTTCCTTCAGCTGACAGGACTTGTTTCAACATCAAAAGTAGCTACAGGGGCGGGATGGGGGGAGGTGGGATGGAGGGAGGCACAAGAGGGAGGGGATATTTGGACACTTATGACTGATCCAGCTGTTGTACCGCAGAAAGGAGTACAGCATTGTAAAGCAGTTATACTCCAATTTCGAAATAAATTACAAAACAAAGTAGCTCTCTTAGTACGAAGGGTAAGTAGAGTTTGAAAGACCATCTTCGAGTTCACTCCCTTTATTGCAAAAGAGGAAATGAAATAAAGAGTTGAGGTGATTCACTTCGCAGACACGGTTTATTGCCTGCTCAAAACAGGACAAAAAGGGTAACTATCAGAAATTTTCCTGCAGGTTCATTTAGAAAGAAAAGAAAAATGAAGGAGATGTAAGAAATGATTGTATATTACAAGATGTTGACATATCAGTGAAGAAATAAAACCATTAAGATCCACAAACGTTGTAGTGTTATCTCTTACTTTGAAGAAAAGTATATAAAGAAGACTTGATCCCTTTCCTTCATATTCCTCTGCCACCTCCCCTCCTAAACACAGTCTCTGCAGATGCTTTTGATAGAATCGGGAAGCTATTAGGCTTGGTGGTCTGTACTCGGGACCCCAAATATGGTCTAACGGATTGCTAGTTTTCTAAGAGATTATAAATTCAAGTGCTTATTGTCCCATTACAAGTTTACCTCAGACTTTCACCAACTATTTCAGTTAAAACAAGTGCTATTTGGCCAACCAGGATATTATAAAAACCCAGTTCATTCATTCTCTAGAGATTTAAGTTATAACCACTTAGGTAACTTCCCTGACCCACCCATGCTCTAGGTTAGCTCTTACCTCTGCCTTTTCTTCCTGTTATTCTGTCTGCCTGGATTTTCCCCTTATTTCTACCCATTTAATCCTTTGTTCTTTGCATCACCTGGTAGGAATTCTACATCTCCCATGAAGGGTGTCTGAGCTAGAGTTCCCAAAGCAAGTTCTGTGGGACATGATTCCCCAAGTTGCTTCTTGAGAGTTGGGCACCATGGTCAAAGGAGCTTGAAATATGTCTCTTACACTTAAACACCATCTCTTATTGGATCTATAGGATTTATAATCTATATCTCAAATTTTACTGTTCTTTTATTGTGCATGTAAGAAAAGATTAAATATCTATTATGGGCCAAACACACTCAGTGCTGGACATTGGAGTTATAATTGTTTCCTCATCTTAAGTCAGTCTCGACCGTTTACACAGATTTTATGCTTTTGGAAAGTATGGGAAGGTCTTATTTTGTCTTATACTGTTATTAATATAGCATATAGTCCTGTGAATATAACAGAGTCTTGATAAATGATTGTTGTTTGCCTTGTCAGTTAAGGAAGTAAATCTGAGTTAACTTTTATCAAAGAAAATTGCTTTTATTTTATTTTTGAAAGCTTGTTTTCAAGAGAGTGTACCTTTGACCCCACTGTGGTGTTTCTAATAACAAAACCCTTCACAGAAAGTGTGAAATGCCTCTGCCTATTGTTACTGGCTCCTACAGTAATGTCCAACATAAGAAAAATACCAATTTTCTGATTTTAAAGCACCTACCATAATGTATACTAGGGCAAAACCCCACAGTTAGCCCCACTTCAGTCTCCAGTACAAAATCCATCCTCTGTTGCTCTTGTCTAGCTATAATCACGTGTGACCGAGGTGAGTTCATTAACTGAATTTGGGTTGTTCCCATGAAATTCCTAAATAGAGGGGGATATTTTTTTTTTCTCATCTGACCAGCCTTGACTATAAGGTATCTTATGGTGAAGGCAGTGCAGAAGATACAAAGTGAACCATACCATTCTCCCCTCACCAAGGTATTTTATCTGCCCAGGAGCCAGATCAGCACCCAGTGATTAATGCCATCTGTCCAACACATTCCTTGTTTGGGGGCTGGGTGTCAAGAGAGAAGGATTTATGATACCCTAAGATGTTCATGAACACACTCCAGGGACAGATATGGCAAAGGCAGGACTGAAAATGCTTGGAGAGAGCATCCCAGTTACTCTGTTAGGGACTTGTCAAATTTTAAGTGAAGCAGGATTTTATGATTTTTTTCCCCTTCCCTTGAGTGGAATGTCAGTTATGTTACTGGAGTTAATGCTACCAAATTTGAATGCTTGAGTGCAGCTCTGTCTTGGCAGAAACTTCACTTACAAGGTATGAAAGAATAAAGTATTTCTGAGTGTGCTACTGAGAAGCTGAAAGGACCTGGGGAAGACCTTTCAAACTGATCATAAATTGGAATTCAAATCAGTGGAGTATTACCACAAGGTCTTGATTCAGAGCTAACTTGAATTCAACATTTCCCTTACCATGGCCTTTCTCAGTGTGTGACTTAACACCTTGTAAATGGTTCTCTACCATCCAAGAACGGTGCCTGAGGCTTCTGTTGCTGTTGTGTGGAAGATTAAAAGCAAAGATAAGCCAAATTTAAGCAAATATTAATACGAAATTTCAGGTCTACACTCTGTAGGTGGGTTGGGAAGAAGGCCCTTCTGCCAGCAGAGAACACAAAACAGTGGTGTGTGCTACCAAGAAGACAACTGCGTGAGCTTGTGAGTCACCCACTAGGGGAGACACGGGATGGCCCCCATCATATCATCTGAAATGCTCTGTCTTATCCTCAGTGTATCAGATCCTCTGTCTAGGATAACTCTAGCCCTCAGTGCCCTTAAAGACACTGGAAGGGAAGCAATGAAAATGACAGGGGTGGGTGTATCCACTGTATTGGTCTTTGATAAATCCACTGAGACCAGGAGGCGGGTCCCTGCTACAGCAGAGACAGTATTCTCTGAAGCAGGGCCCTTGAACATCTTTCAGGTAATCCACATCATCTGAAAATCCTTAAAAATGCATACTCCCAGGCCCTATGCCAAACCTTCAGAATCAGGATCTCTGGGAATGGGCCAGGGAACACGCATTTTAACAGAATCCCTGAGGGACTGTGGTGTACTCTGAACTTCTGACTTAAGGACTTGAATTACCTGTTCCCCTTGTGGGTGCAGTTGTTTTCTCATGCTTCTGAAGATGAGGCAATGGGGGAGGGAAGAGGGGATGGAGGAGAAAGGGACAGACCTGACCCATCAGGATGGTGACTCTGGTCGTCAACTGTGGGGCTTCGAGAGGGGCTTAGGGAAGAGATTCCCTGTTGGTGGCCTGCACGTGTATTTTATTTGGACTACATGGTACTTCATATTTTAAAAAGTAGGAATGCTTTATGTGGGGCATGCCCTCCCCAGCCCCCAGCAGGCCCATCCCAGCCTGCTTACCCCTTTCTTCTGAAGGCAGCTATCATCAACTGCTGGGGTGGGTCGGGGGGCGGTGGCAGGTGGTGGTGCAGATTTAACATTAATGGCCTATGGTCTCTTTGTCTTTAAATCATGAAATATAAACTTGTTCATAAAAGTTGGCCCTCAAGAGAATAATTGACTTATTTCTTTGATTGCCTTTGGCCAAAGTTACCTTGATTTTCCTGACTTGCTGGAAGGCACCAATGAAAAAGTACCCAGCAAAGTGTTTTTGTGCAGTGCATGCCTCGATAAATAATTTTTGCAAGAACAAAAGAGTAATGTGATACAGCTGACGAGTGAGTTTAGGGCTGTTTTCTCTTATCCTCCCATCCCTTGAGTCCTTCCAAACTGTAATTCCCACCCACCCCACCTCTCCCACCCCCCTACCCACCCCACCCCCCACCCCCAACCCTGCTGTCTACAAAATGGTGGAGGAGGATTCCTATGACCTGAATCTTTCATTCACCTGTTTTGGGTAGGACAGGTGCAGCCCAGATTTTTCTCTGTCTTTGTTTCATATTTTCTGTGAAATAAAGGCACGGCTTTCAGGTCTGTCTGAGAGGCCTTTTTATACTACTCATTCCCGAATGTTTTCACATAAACATCTTAATTTGTGGCAAATCTGTTTGTTTGTTGTGTTTGTCAAGTTAATGTAAACTGTAGTCCATTAGGCCTTGAGATGAGTCTGCTAAATAATGTCAGATGTTTTTTATTTCCCTAGCTAAGAGCTGGATTTGAACCAGAGCTCTGGGGTGAAAGGGCAATGTGTAATATACTGAGACATGAAGCTCGACATATGAAATAAAATAATGTAATGTTTTTAATATTTAAGATGAAAAAAGCAGCAATAAAACACTGTGGAAGGAGGAAAACATGAATACCTGTATATTTTAATTTTAAATGCCTGCAGATGTTGAATTTTAATCAGAGCATGTCAGATTCTGACTCTGACAAAGGCAAAAATGTGAGATCTGTTTTCTTGAATTGCTTCCACATTTCATGCTTCAGATTTTTATTACATATAGCACTGCATCATCATATATTTATGTAAAGTGCCAGCATCCATTGACTTAGCATGTGCCTGATGGTTAACATATAAAACAGTATGCAGTGAAGGAGAGGCCCCTTCCCTCTTTCCCTGGCATAGATTCTCTCTGTGACCTTGTGGTGAGAAAGGCATTTAACCCCTTTGTGCTTCAGTTTTCATAATCTCAAAATAGGAACCACCACTCTTGATTCTTCCTAAGCTCCATAGGTAGAGTGAAGCCTATTTGAAATGGTAATTGATCTGTGTACTTACTGTACAATAACAATATCATATGTGTGTATGTGTGTACATATATTTACCTAGATTGAAAAAGAAAAAAACAGTGAAAATTAGATGGGTATATATTAAAATCTAAAATAAAGGTACTTTTAGATTTTATGCATATTTTGAGATAGTTTTTATTTCTCTATTTTTTTGCATCATATTTCCTAAAACGATGTTAAAGCAAATGACCTTAAATTTCACAGTATAGTTCTGCTATTGAAAACAATGAATTTGTGCTAAGTGGGCTTCCCAGGTGGCATAGTGGTAAAGAACCCACCTGTCAGTGCAGGAGATGTGGGCTTGATCCCTGGGTTGGGAAGATCCTCTGGAGGAGGGCATGGCAACCCACTCCAGTATTCTTGCCTGGTGAATCCCATGGCCAAAGGATTATAGCCTGGCGGGCTATACAGTGGATTTATATGTACATAATATAGTTCAAATAAATATCTATAAGTTCCCACTATATTTTTCTCTGAACAGTTTGAAATGTATAGGATAAGGAAAGGAGAAGTAGTTGATTTAATTGAAGATCTTCAAGATCAGTCCTCATCTAGTTTCTTGCTCTTAGGATCTTTTAGGCTAAATGATTCTGTATTCCTGGTCCTTTAAAATTTTTCTCTTTCAGTTCTCTTTTGCCTTCTCAGGGGATCTGTGCTAACTTGTAGGAAATAGTCATGGAACTTCTGAGAACAGTGGAATCAAGTATTAAGTATTAAATTATCTGTGGTGTGGGCCCTTTCTTGTTATTCTTAAATGTTCTGAGAGGTTTGTTATGCACACAGATGTTTAGGGATAAGACGAAGGGTGGTACTTTCATGTCTAGAATGATGTGGTACAGCATGTGTGTAACAGATTCAGAACAAGACAGTCCATCTGCTGAACTACGTTAGGAGAAACTGGACTCAGAGCCAGCAGAGAAGGGAAACTACAGGAGTCTATCCAACTATCCACTCTACCAGATTACCAACAGATTATGTATATTTCTATATGCAACTTACATTTTAATTTTAGTCTCAAGCAACTGCATTTATATGACTCTTGCTTCCCTGATTTCCTGGAGAAGGAAATGGCAACCCACTCCAGTTTTCTTGCCTGGAAAATCCATGGACCGAGGAGCCTGGTAGGCTACAGTCCATGGGGTCGCGAAAAGTTGGACATGACTGAGCGACTTCACTTTTCCCTGATGGCTCAGATGGTAAAGAATTCACCGGCCATGTAGGAGACCAGGGTTCGATCCCTGGGTTGAAGAGATCCTCTGGAGAAGGGAATGGCAACCCACTCCAGTATTCTTGCCTGGAAAATCCCACAAACCGAGGAGCCTAGCGGGCTACAGTTCATGGGGTCGCAAAGGGTCAGACACGACTGATCAACTATGACTTTCACAACACTTTTCAAAGATTTTAACTGTATTGTGGTAGAGAGTGTTTTTCACCAGGCATTCTTCTCAAGAATATTTCAGGAGGAAAGTGGTCAGGGTGAGAAATGAAGCCTGTGTCCCAAGAGCTCTGTGCACTGTCCCTGTGGGGAAAATTGAGGACCCAGGGAAGGCCTTTGGATCCCTGGGTGCTCATGGAGGGACCTGCACAGCTTCAGGGAAGGGGTGGAGGTCCTCTCCACCTGGATGGCAGAGCAGGAGAATAGTGGTGTGGAGAGAGTACTGTGCAGGTAAGAGATGGAGAAAAGTTCTTGTATCTGTTGTAAGTGGAAGATTTAGAGAGGAAATTCTGGGTCAAACTTCTAAAACAGAAATTTCAGAAGCTTATCTGTGAAGAACTTTGTGCAACTTTCAGCCCCACCACCTAAGAAAACCTATAGTAAAGATAACATGCTATTCTCCAAGAGTTTGTTGTCATGCTTCTGAAATTATTTCTTGGATTCTGGATTGTGATACACACAATCAGACCAGTCCATCAGATGGCATGCACACATCTAGGCTCAGATCCTGCCTTCATCAAGCCTCCTTGATTCTTCTGATGTAAAGTTAATTTCTTTTTTATCTGTTCCCTTAATCCTTTTCACCTGCATTCTTGTGCATCACAGGATTGTAGGATCCTATTTTGAAACATAATTGAGAGATAATGAGCCTAAGCTCTCAACCCCATCATCTGATAATCTTTTCATTTGTTCATTCATTTGTTCATCTAATATTGGCTCTTTGGCCACTAAAACATGGTAGACATGTCATATAAGAAAATCATTTGCCAAGAGCTGTTGCAGGAAACCCACACCTTCATGAAGATGAAGACCAAAGAGTCCCACACTCAGCTGGCACCCAAGCAACCCAGGTGTATCCTTGCACACATCGCTGGCTGGCTTTCTTTTTCCACAAGGTCTAACCCAGACTTTCATTATTCCCCTCAAAATTTCTATTCCCATCCCCACTACCATATTGCTTTTTATGAAGTTTGAATAATAACTTTTGATGATTTAATTATTGGATAAATGATCCTTGGCAATTTATGGGGATCATTGATGTTATGTAGCAACATCATTTCACAGGTGAAAAAAATTGAGGTCTAAAGGAGTTATATGATAGGCATGGTCGCATGGCTGGTTTAGAGGTGGGCCCTGGAAGAGCTATAGACAAGTAGAATCTCTTGCCAGTCTTCTGTCCATTAGGCCATTCTGACTGAGTAAATGTGCCCCACTTTAAAACACTGCCTTAGAGAACATCAATTTTCTGTAATAGATTAAGGGCTATTATTAATTTAGAGTTTACACACTCGCTCAGGACTGCTTCTGCCTATACCGCCCCCCCACCCCCTATCCCCATGCAATTCATTATAAGTGACAAATGTTTACAATGCTCTTAGGCCAAAAAGTGGAGAACAAATAAAGATATAGAAATTTAATATGACAAAAGACTCAAACACTAACAGAAACTATCTTCTACCTTAAGGACCAATTTTCCTATCACATTTCTGAATTTCTTATCACAATTCCTGAAATTCTACTGAAGTTTCTATTACATGAATCAGTATGTTTAAAGTCAAATCTGGGGCCATTCCCTTTCAGTCAAGATGAAATATCAGGGACTAGTTTTACTGTCCTCCCTTAAGCAGCCAAAAAATGGACACTAATAAAGGGTGAGAACATAGCATCCTATGCTTGGGGTTCCTTCTTAAATCACTCATAGCTTTCACCATGTTTGTTTTAGTGTCAGAGATAATTACATAATCTTTTTCTCAGCTGATTGATTCACTCTATAAATATTTCTTCAATCAGATTCACTAAGTTTGCTGTGTGACACCCAGAAATCTCTTGGCAGCCAAGTAAAGCAGATGCAGAGTTGAATTCATCATTAATCTCTGAGTCTGTCACACTTAAAAGAAGACTTGTGGCACTGTCTGCATGTCCTAAAACTGATAAACATAAATATACAGAAGTATCACATTTATTAATATTACTAACTTTTTTTGTGCACAGAAGTATACTACACAAACTTTTTCTCCAATTATTTGTCCCTAAAAATAACTATTTTCTAGAATATATAACTTGGGTAAATTATCAGTATTCTTCAGCAATAAAAAAGGAACAAACTACTAATACTTGCAACAACATGGCTGGATCTCAAAGTCACTATGCTGAATGAAAAAAGACAATCTCAAAAGATTACATATTATTTGATTCTATATAACATTCTCAAAATACCAAAATTATAGAGATGGAAAAGCTATTGGTGGGGGCCTGGGTTAGGCATGGTAGAAGGAGAGGAAGAAAGAGATGTGATGAGATCTTTATCATGGTGGAATATTGATTATCCTGTATCTTGATTGTGGCAGTGGTTACACAAATCTGCACACATGATAAAATGCCTAGAACTATACTTAGGTGTAGCAGTGCCAAGTTCCTGGTTTTCATATTGTGCTATACAATAGGGGGACCTCTCTGTGCTATCTTTACAATTTCTTGTGACTCTATAATTATTTGAAAATAAAAAGTTTTGTTAAAGTCATGAGGAAGACAAACTCTAAAATAACAAGCTTATAGACTGCAAATGGACTTGGATCACAGATCTAAGAAGAGTATGGGAAATATGAAGTAAAGAAGAAAACATCAGTGAAAAATGAGTTAGTTCAATCATATATTTTTCCCCACTGGTAAAATTTTTTAAAAGAAAGCTTTAGGAAGATAATTCCTTATTTTTGATTCTGGGTGCTACCCTTTTAAAGTGAAAGTCTTTTTGAAATAATTTACTAACCATTTTTCAGTATTTTTTCAAGTCATAGTCAGTTTTACTGCAAATGGCCCCTGTACACATTAATCAAGTCAAGTACCTTAATAGCCACCCAATAAGTTGTCAACATAAAGAGAAATCTGCATCATGAGAAGCAAAAAATAGCACCAAACCTTCTGGTGTTAGTTAGCAACTTGTCGCTCCTGAGTAGAGCTCACATCACTGAGGTCTGTGAACGTTTTTCACATTCATCCCAAGTGAAAGATGGAATAACTTCAGTACAAATGCAGCACGTTATAAAAAAAAATTCTTACAAAAAAGTCACAAATTATTTTACAGATAAAAAACACAGCCAAAGTATTTTACAGAATACAAACACCATGGGAAAAAAAGATGCCTTCACTTAAGCTCTCTCTCCATACCAGCTGGACGTGTTTGTGCCTAATGATGACTCTTTCAGCATGGATGGCACAGATTAGGACCTTCAAGTAAGCCCACCATGTACGTGTCACCAGCCTCCTGAAGCGCCCTGTGGCAGCACTCAGAAACCTCCAGTCAGTTTTGAAATCCTGGGTGATCTCCCTCAACCACCTCTGTCTGGAAAAGCAGCTTCCAGATCAGAAACTCAGCTGATTTCTGGTAGTTACCTGCTGCAGTGAGATTTTCTCGCCCTGCCATAGAGGGGGCTATTTTCCAGCAGCCTTAGTGGTCAGCTCTTCACGGGCACTTTCCCACCCGAGGATCTGCAAGCAGTCTGCTTGGTTAGCTTCCAACGCTCAAATCTTAGTCAACTTCAACCACCTCAGGGCTTCTGCTGCCCATGGAATAGCCACAGTCGTGAGCCAAGAAAACAAGCTCCTCCAAAGAAAAACATTCAGTCTTACACCATTAAGTATAACATAGTTCTAAGTTTTGGGTAGATGCTGTTTCTCAAATTGAGGATGTTCCATCTATTCTTTTTTTTTTTTTTTTCCCTGAAAAGTTTTAATGTGAATAGGTGAATTTGAATTTGTCAAATGCTTTTTCTTCATTGACATTATCATGGGAGTTTCCTCCTTTAGCCAGTTCATACTGATTGATATTCAAACATTGAACCAGCCTTGCATTCCTGGATAAATCCCATTTGGTATTGCCTGCCTGCATGCGAAACGCTTCAGTCATGTCTGACTCTTTGTGACCCTATGGACCATAGCCTGCCAGGCTCATCTGTCCTGGGATTCTCCAGGCAAGAATACTGGAGTGGGTTGCTGTTTCCTTTTCCAGTGGATCTTTCCCACCCAGGGATCGAAACTCTTGTCTCCTGTGTCTCCTTCATTGACAGGCAGATTCTTTACCACTAGCACCACCTGGGAAGCCCATTTGGTATTATTGGTGTATGATTCTTTTCATACATTGCTCAATTCTCTTTGCTAACATTTTAAGAACTTTGGCATCTATACTCAGGAGGGATACTGGTCTGTAGTTTTATTTTTGTACCATCTTCATCTGATTTTGAAACCAATGTATTATAATACAGAATTCATTGAATGAATTCAGAAGAACTCCTTCTCTTTTATTTTCTGGAAGAAATTGTGTAGAATTGGTGTTAATTATTATTTATATATTGAGTAGAATTCTCCTGTGAAACCCTCTGGACCTGGAGATTTCTTTTTTGGGAGTTTTATAATTATGAACTTAATTTCTTTAAAAGTTATAGCTTTATTTCTTATTGGCAAGTTATGATAGTTGGTCCTTTTCTAGCAATTGGCACATGTTATTTAAATTTTTTTATAGAATTGTTCATAGTATTTCCTTATCAGCATCTCTAGTGATGACATTTCATTTCTGAGCTTTATAAATATGTCTTCTTTCTCCCTGTTTTCTTTTTCCCTTTGTCAGTCTTACCAGTAGTTTATCAACTTTACCTTTTCAAAGAAACAGCTCTTTGATTTGATTTTTTTCACCATTGTTTTTCTTCTTTCAATTTTATTGATTTCTTATTAGCCTTCTAATTTCTTCCTTCTTAAACTTTGATGCATTTCAAATTTCTGTTGTCTTATTTTTTTCTCTCTTCCTTTTCTCTTCTAATTTTTTCACCTCTTACCTCTTTTGCCTTCTTTTGGATGATTGTTTTTTCTCAATCCTTTTCTCTTTACTAATTTAGAGAAGATATTTTATATTTCTATCCTTTAATCAGTTATCCTAAAAACTTCTAACCTTCACTTTTAACTTATAAAAGACTTAATTTAGTCAATAACTTTAGTGTCCTTCTGAAGAATACAAGAATCTTGTAATATTTTATTCCTGATGATATTTTATCTTCTTATAATAAATATTGAATACTATTGTAATAAAATGTTTTAGTGTCTTTTTCATAACCTACATGATACTATTTCTACTATTTTATATTCCCAATAGTTGTTTCAGTTCACACATATATTTAAGACTTTCTTTGCTATTTATTTTTTCTTTCATCAAAAGCCTTCTATCTAGAAGCATTGTCATTCTGCTTAAGATACATCTTTAGAATTTCCTCTATTTAAGGAATGTTGGCATCAAAGTTTGTTTTCATCTTTTACTATTCATTTATCTGTTTCCTCATCTTGAAAGACAATTTTATTGGAAATAAAATTCTAAGTTCTTTATTTTTTAGTATTTTGAATATATTCAACTTATGACTTCCATTCTTGTTGAAAAGTTATTTGTCAGTCTATTAATTATTCCTTTGAAATAACATGGTGTTTTTTCCTGGCTACTTTTTAAGATTTTCTGTATGCTAGAGCTATCACTAATGCATATGCCCCAAGAATATAGTCTCAAAGTATACCAAGCAGCAAATGAAAGAACTGCAGAGAAAGCAATGAGTATTTTTAGCTGAAAGTTTTAATATATACTTTTCAGGAAACAATAGGTCAAGGCAGATAAAAAATAAGTACAACTTTTTGAAGGCCCCCCAAATATAATTATTAAGTGTGAGCTAATATTATATTATGCTGTACTATATCATATATATGGAATTCTATCCCAGAAAATGGAGAATACTACTTATTATTAAGCATACATGCAACATTTACAGAAGTGAACATTGTATTAAACCACTGAAAATCCTCAATAAATCAGTATCATACAGACCGTATTCTTGAGATACACTGCAGTAAAATGAAAAATTAGCAATAAAAGACTAGCTTAAAACTCACTTAAATTTCAAAAGTAAATAACAGAACACTAATTTCTTGGAAAGGGGAATATAGTCCTATTCTCTTTTCTTGCTTCTAGTTTATCTTTTTCTCATAAGATTTCTCATCCCTGCATAGTCTAGTCAAGGAAAAAAGAGCACAATTTTAAATAGCAAGTGCTGTTATCATTGGCATGAAGTTGAGTGGCAGATAATAAAAATTAAGATAACAGTCCTTTACTGTTTGCTTGGGTCAGTGTTTGCTTATATTTATTGTCCAAGAATAAATATTAATAGCTTCCATTTCCACTCTAAAATTTTCTAGTTTGATCATCCTAGGTAAATCTGACTCCTTTTTGGCTGTTTTGCTAGAGAGTCTCACCACTGAGGACCACACATAATTCTATTTGGGATGGTTATTTGCAACTACTTCCACAGCTTCTCAGAATCCAACTGTTATCTGTCTTGAGTTTCTTGGTAGAGTTCCTCTCCCCTTCTAGATACTTTTATTTTAAGGGACCCAAGGCAACCCTTTGTTAGCCTGCTCTCTGGTCTGTGAGAAATACTCATGCATTTTTCCCCTAACAAACTCTAGGGTGACAGACTAATTCCAAGGTGCTGTCTCCATCCCATTGCTACAGGATGTTTTAGTACTCTTAGTGTGTGCTAGTTACTAGTCATCTGTGTTCCCCAAAGATAAATAATATATTCAGAGCTCTCTGAGTGATCCCATGGAAGCCCATCCTCCTAAGACTGGAGGATAAAAAGGTGGCACTTCTAACTCTCTTGCTTTGGGGCTGGGGGAGTACAAGCTACTCTTTACAGTGGTGTTCTTCCTGCAAACCCCCTTCAATATCCTGACCTCATCATGTTCTCAAAGTGAATGAAAAGTCCTTTAGCAAATGACCTAGAATTGTAAAATTGGAACTAAAGTAAGAAATTATAGGCAGTATAACACAGGGAACTCAACCTATCTCTGTGATGACCTAGAGTGGTGGGATGGGGGTGAGGTGTGAAGGAGACTCAAGAGGGAGCCTTTTGTATACTTATGACTGATTCATGTTGTTGTATGGCAGAAACCAACACAACATTGTAAAGCAGTTATCATCCAGTTAAAAATAAATGGAAAAAAAAAAAGAGATTGTCGAGGCCTGTCTCATACTCCTGATGTCTCAGATGGTAAAGAATCCACCTGCAATGTGGGAGATCTGGATTCAGTCCTTGGGTTTGGAAGATCCCCTGGAGGAGGGCATGGCAACACATTCATTCCAGTATTCTTGCCTGGAGAATCCCCATGGACAGAGGAGCCTGGCGGGCTACAGTCCATGGAGTCGCAAAGAGTTGGACATGACTAAAGCGACTAAGCAAAGCACACAGCACAGTCTCAAACTCACCCTGGAGAAGGAAATAGCAACCCGCTCCAACATTCTTGCCTGGGAAATCCCATGGACAGAGGAGCATGACGGGCTATAGTCAGTCCATGGGGTCATAAGAGTCAGACATGACTTAGCGACTAAACCACCACTGTCTCATACTCATTCTGAATCTATCCTATTAATGACTCAATCAAACTGATACGTCGAGACCATCATTTTAGCAGCCTGTTACCTGCAATACATTTTTCATGATAAAAGAGAATATTTGTTTTAACAAAACAATGTCATCCTATACTTTATGATCTGCTTTTTACAATTAATAACATTTCCCAAATAAATATCCAAATCAATAAATACCTTTATCCAATATGTACT
Organism: Cervus canadensis; assembly: GCF_019320065.1. Lineage (NCBI taxonomy): Eukaryota > Metazoa > Chordata > Mammalia > Artiodactyla > Cervidae > Cervus > Cervus canadensis. Next base: position 61,766,706 of record NC_057391.1, on the reverse strand, counting down.
CTCATTCTTCTGAGAGTGTAACCTAATCAATTCAAAAGTAATAATAACTTTTTTATCTTTAACAAAGATTCTGCTGAGACTCAATGAAGCCCTGATAAAGGATGAAGAATGCCTCAAGAAACAGCATTTCATTTCTGTCACTGAGATGATGGCAGTGGTGGAGTTGCTATTTTTCTTAGCACCCAGGGGAGCCAACTGCCTATTCTGATCCCCCTAGCTATTGGATTCATGCTATGTTGAAATATTCAGGGGTAAGACAGAGGAGAGGTTTAGGGGAAAGAAGGCGGTGGGAACCAACAAGCAATAGTATATAGCATTATCACTCAGGAGATGATTTGATATTTTTACTTTAGAATAAAACCACTCCGGTTTCTATTAAAAAGGAAATTGAGACTTAATGAACAAAATCTTGACCTGATAAACCATCAAATGGAACTTTTCATTATTTTCTTGCTGAGTTGTTCTCTCTGGTCGTCATCATCTGCCATGTGGACGTTGTGTTTTAAAAGAATGCCTATCAGGTTTCACATTCTAAAACCAAGTTAGGTGTGCTTTGGAAATTTCAAAATAAAGACTTAAAATGGATGCCAAACCAACCACAGACAAGAATGTATTTAGTTACATTTAGTTACATTAGATCATCTTGCCCACCCCACCCTATCGCGCACACACCCCAAATATCACTTACAGTCTGTTTCCTCATTCTGTCTTATTTCCTAGCAACCATTTGCTCCAAAACCATGTCTAAAAGCCATCCTCTATGATAAAAAAGCCCGCCTTTAAAAAATTATTTTATTGGTTCATTTTATAGTACCAATTATGTATGCCACTCTGAAATGTCATATAAAGTTTTTTTCCTCTGAGCTCATTAGGTTTAGAAATTAAAGTTTGTATATTCTTACCTTTATTGCTAACTTTCCATCTTCCCAATTCCCCTCATGAGATTTTTGTTTCACATCCTGTGTTCCTTTGTGAAACCAGATTTGCCTTGCCTTCCAGGGCTCTCTGAAGGCCTTTCGATCAAGCTAGCTTTGCTTATGTAACATACGTGTGTGAGCTGGTGAATTATGCAGTTATGAATCAACCTAGTGTTTTCAGCAGTAGTTAATTTCATCTACTTCTGGTTATCCTTCTCACGTGCTGGCTCTGAGCAAGGGACCAAGATGAGCTACAGAGTGAATGGGTTGGGAGCATATGGGATGAGATCCCACCCTATATTGCAACCAAATGTCAGGGCATCCTGGCCAGCTAAGAAGAGGCCCATCCAGCTTATTACTTCCCTAGACTATGGATTAGCCAGAAGTGTTCTCCAGTCTGATGGGCCCATGAGCTGTGGTTAGCCCAAATTCCTCAAAAACGTTTTTGTTTGTGATTTTTTTTGTGTATCAAAAAGTAATTTAGTCTTCACCTAAAGTATTTTAGGAAATTAGGAGATAGTGAATGCCAGTCAGTATATGTGCTTTTGACATTAGTTTGTGTTGCTCCTGTGCTGTATGATTTTGAAAATCACTGGCTTTGCCTCTTTTTTTTTTAAATAAAGTTGTGATTGGTAACCAGGTAATTTATATAAGCTTCTAGTGCTTTTTAAAAGTAGGTTCTTGTCTTGGGTTGGCTGAAAAGTTCATTCAGATTTTTCTGTTACATCTCATGGAAAAATCCAAATGATCTTTTTAGTCCACACAATATTACTAGCTTCTCATGATATACTCATAGGCATTATATTGAAAACTGGCTTTGTGGTCAGTTTGGAAAACACTTTTTAAAATAAATTAGAATAGGTTTTAAATAACCTGATATTCATTGGATCGTAGTGGTTGGTGTATGTGTGGATGCTGGGGACAAATATGTATCAATTCTCAGTCTCCTTGAACTTTTTTCTCCAAAAAGTCTTCTGGGGGATTATCATTCTGAGAACATAGTTTGGGAAGAACATAGCTTTCACTATACTCGTGGGTACCAAAAATATGAGAATAATTATGCTTAGGTAAGAAGTACTACACCCTCAGATTAGAACGTTTGTGAATGTCCTTGGTGTTAACTTCTATTGTATATTGTTTTCCTAAGAATTCAGATTTCAAGATCTTTATTGATGTTTCCCTCTCAATGTTCAGGTGTGCATTGGAGATATTCTGTTGAAAACACAGAGCAAGTAAGCAATTTCATTTCCCAGAGATAGGCTCTTTGTTCCTCTCAGTGAAATGCGAGCTACTCTTCACCTCTCAAGCGCTCTTAGACAGGAGTGGGCATCAGTAACCCCATGATTTAGCCCTCAGGCCTGGAAATTCTGATTCAGTAGGGCTGGGATGAGGCCTGGGCACATGGATTTTACAAAGCACCTATGTGTTCTTTGTTATGTGATCTCCTCTCTAGCTACACATTTGACAACTTTGAAGTTAAGTTAACTGGGTACTCAACTCACTGAAAGCTGTTATTTATACCTTTTTGGCAAATAAATTTCTATGAAAATGCAATATAAGGGCATTTAGAACTAGTCAGTCATATTCCTTTAGCCACTTTTTTGGAGGATAATTTTCCTTGTCTTAATATTTCTTTTTCCCTCTCAGTCTCTCCCTGCTGCTTTCCAGATCTGTCTGCCTCTGTTCATTTCCCTAACTCTGTGTGTGTGTGTGTGTGTATGTGTGTGTCTGCACACACACATACACACACACACACTCCTGCCTGCCTTTGTGTCCATGTGGCTTTGCCTCCTGCAGCCCTGTGCATGTGGAGACGCCATCAGCTCAGCTGGGCTCCTCTAAGCTTCCTGCAGTTTACACAGGTGTCTGGCTCTGGGGGCAGTGTGGTCTGTTTCCTCCAGTCCTCACAGGCCTCTCTGGCATGCATCGCCTGCTCCAGTCCAGGCATTCTGTCTGTCTTTCCTCTGTCCCACAAGGAGAGGAATACCAAAGGCTGGGCTATACAGATGCTTTGGAATCTTGATAATGGGTGTGCCCATGGGGAGCAAACTCCATGGCACTTTCCACAGCAGGGACAGGCAGAAGGGGCTGCGCTGTTTTAAGAAGACTGCTTGTCACCCAACCTTATCTCCCCTTCTCCTTGTCTCCTTTCCCCGTTTTTGTATTTCCTCCATTTCCAAATAACTTCCTCCTTCACTTTGTTGCATTTTGGATTTTTTCTCCTTTCTTCTCCCTTTTTAAAAAAGAAATCTGTCCCTGTCTTTTTTTTTTTTTTTGATTCAGGTGTCTTTCCTCTATGACTGAAACATTCAAACCATATGACTGGAAATGCATTGCTGAGACAAACCTGAGGATGTGAAATTTACACTGGGATGCTTTCTCTGTTATTCTCCAAAACAAGTGTAGAGACAGCCACATCTGTAGAGTCTTTCTAATCTCAAAGGAACCACTGGTATACAAATAATATAAATCTCAGCAAGGCTCTTTTCAAGAATTCATTCCAGACAAAGCACAAACATGTATGTGTGCTCTGGAGCATTGGGCTGCACACTAGGAAACTGAATATCCAGCGAAGAGAAAAACAACTCTAAAGATATGTCTAGACAAGGATGTTGCTGAAACTCCCAAAAGATGTTTTTGGGGAGATGGCTATGTGAGTGAGATGACCTGACTCACAGAGAGTTGATTCTGGGTAGTGAACTAGTTTGTGACGCACATACATGCTGTTGTGCAGACAGATTTAATAAAGCTGCTCTTCTCCATCTCTTTGTGTCTAAATTCTGCCTATTCCTCAAAGCTCAAATAGCCCCTCTTCCTCAAAGCCTTTCCTGACCTCCACTCCAATGCTCAACTCTCCTTGCACCGCTCTTCTTTGCAGCTATCACTGTCATCTCTATATCATGGTAATTAATGTAGGTAATTTTATTTCTTTAACCACGCCATATATAAGACTCTTTGGGGGCAGAATCCATATCAGACTCATTTTCCTCTTTCACCAAAACATCTAATGCAGTACATTATATGAAATAGGCACCCTACTGTCTCCTGCTGAAAAAAGTTTGTACGGATTGAATTGTTTGACATTCATGACAAGGCATGAATGACCTTGAAAACCGTGTGCAGTTCTTGGTTTAGAAACAGTTGAGAATCCCAGGTCTGGGAAAAGATGAATATAAAGCAAGCAGATAAAATGTCTTTGCATCAATGCTAACAGCTTCATAGAACCTGATATTCTTTAGGGAAAGAAGCTCTCTGGATAGAAATGCTAAATACCTAAGGAAAGACACAAGGGAAATGGCTCTTAACTACAGCCCATTTGAAGGAGTGTTAAAGTGTCCCTTGAACAAGATAAATCTCTCTTTTCTACAGATTATTTTTCACCCCCAACCCCCCACAGGATTTGGTCATATATGACTTTTGCTGTTCAGTCTCTCAGTTGTGTCCGACTCTTTGCGACCCCATGGACTGCAGTATGCCAGGCTTCCTTGTCCTTCACCATCTCCCAGAGCTTGCTCAAACTCATGTCCACTGAGTCGGTGATGCTATCTAACCATCTTGTCCTCTGTCATCCCCTTGTCTTCCTGCCTTCAATCTTTCCCAGCATCAGAGTCTTTTCCAGTGAGTAGGCTCTATTAACTTGAGTTAAATAATTGCATTTTAGATCTTTTTCCAGGTAAAATCTTCACCTTTGGGGAGTTGTCAAATTTGCAGTTTTGTAGATTTCACTTCTTAAAGTAATATCTTCAAGATTGCCAAATGTTGCTACTTGCCAATTCTAAAATTTAGTGTTCCACTTTCCTCACTTGACTTTTATTTGCTTAGGATTTCAGATGAAGACTTTCTTTGTGTGCATACCTGTCTGGAGGGCAGCTCAAGGAGCCTTCCTAATTCTGTCAGGATACTGGAAAGCATTCTGTTGAGACAACAGGCCCTCAAAGACCCCAGTGTCATGGAATTCTAGTGGGTGTAGCACACATCTTAGATTGTCTTGAAAGGCCTATTCTTAGCAATTATAGATAATATTTTTATTAAAACAGTTAATTTCTCTTACTGACTGGAACAGTATTGAGTGAGCCTCCCAGATACTTTCTTGTGCTCCATGGGCTCCACCTGCATAACTGTGTGGTTCTGATGAATCATTTTGAGACTAAAATTCCTGCCTTCAATAGATATTTTTGGAGTGTGAATATCTAGGAAGAACCTTTAAAGCCAAATGTTAGAAAGATTTTTCATGAATACTTACCTGAGAGCAGTTAACCCAGGTAGAAAGTCTTTGAAGAGCAAGGTATGAAGACAGACCGACAAGCAATTGAAAAGAGTAGCATATGTCACACACTGAATTTTATCCTAAGAAACCCAGTCAACTGGCCAGGGATCAGAATCTACAGCTGAGAAGAGTGATTCTCAGCACTCACCCCAAATCTATGGAACTAGGATATCTGGGGGTGGACCCAGCAATGAGTGCTTCAACCAGCCCTCCTGGTGATTCTGATGGATGCTCAAATTGGAGCACCACTAGTGTAGAAGGTAGGAGCTTGTACCATCTCAAATTTGAAAAGTCTATGTGCAGAGCTGAACAGGGACATTTTCATGAACTTTGAAATTCTGAGCAGTGATTCCAGGCCATCTAGCTGTGGTGAAAAAAGTTAGGAGTTTACATTCTGAGTGCATGATAGTGAAAAATGCCTATGTACACTCATGACAGAATGAGATAAAACACTATTATAAAAATGGTTTTGATCTTAAGGACTTCTTGAAAGGGTCCTGGGGATCTCCAGGTTTTCCTGGACCATACATTTGGAATTGCTGTTTTATAACAAGAGCAGTTCACATCCAGAGCATTCACCAATTGTTTGGATAGAATCATTTAGACAGTTATTCCCAATGCAATTCCTAGGTGGTTCAGAGATAAGGAATCCACCTAACTGTCCAGGAGACTTGGGTTTGATCTCTAGGTTGGGAAGATCCCCTGGAGAAGGAAATGGCAACCCACTCCAGTATTCTTGCCTGGAGAATTCCATGACATAGAAGCCTGCAGGGCTACAGCCCATGGGGTTGCAGAGATTTGGACACGACTTAGTGACTGAGCATAACAAGAGCAGTTCACATCCAGAGCACTCACCAGAATGCTTTAGGCAGAATCATTTAGACAATTATTCCTGGTGTAATTTCTACTCATTTTATATATATTCAGTCAGTTCAGTCGCTCAGTCATGTCTGACTCTTTGCGATCCCATGAACCACAGCACACTAGGCCTCCCTGTCCATCACCAACTCCTGGAGTCCACCCAAACCCATGTCCATTGAGTCGGTGATGCCATCCAGCCATCTCATCCTCTGTCGCCCCCTTCTCCTCCTGCCCTCAATCTTTCCCAGCATCAGGGTCTTTTCAAATGAGTCAGCTCTTTGCATCAGGTGGCCAAAGTATTGGAGTTTCAGCTTCAACATCAGTCCTTCCAATGAACACCCAGGACTATTCTCCTTTAGGATGGACTGGTTGGATCTCCTTGCAGCCCAAGGGACTCTCAAGAGTCTTCTCCAACACCACAGTTCAAAAGCATTAATTCTTCTGTGCTCAGCTTTCTTTATAGTTCAACTCTCACATCCATACATGACCACTGGAAAAACCATAGCCTTGACTAGACGAACCTTTGTTGACAAAGTAATGTCTCTGCTTTTTAATATACTGTCTAGGTTGGTAATAACTTTCCTTCCAAGGAGCAAGCGTCTTTTAATTTCATGGCTGCAATCACCACCTGCAGTGATTTTGGAGCCCAAAAAAATAAAGTCAGCCACTGTCTCCATTGTTTTCCCATCTATTTGTCATGAAGTGATGGGACTGGATGCCATGATCTTAGTTTTCTGAATGTTGAGCTTTAAGCCAACTTTTTCACTCTCCTCCTTCACTTTCACCAAGAGGCTCTTTAGTTCTTCTTCACTTTCTGCCATAAGGGTGGTGTCATCTGCATATCTGAGGTTATTGATATTTCTCCTGGCAATCTGGATTCCAGCTTGTGCTTCCTCCAGCCCAGTGTTTCTCCTGATGTACTCTGCATATAAGTTAAATAAGCAGGGTGACAATATTAGTCTTCTTTTATTTTAGATTATAGACTTCTTTTATGTGTATATTTGTTCTCTGTAGGATCTGATTTTAGGGCTAAACACTGTGTGCTTGATAGGTACAGAAATGCAGAAATAGTAACAATAGCTATGAACAGATTGATATTTCTTAGGTATACCTCCTTGTAATAAGGGGAAGAAGGAACATTGGCTCGTTTTCTACTATAGGTAGAATTAACCCAGAATGTTTATTAATGTAAAATTTTAAAATAAAAATTATTTTCTTGTTTAAAAATATAGAATTTTTGAAATAGAAATTTTAATATTATATTTATTCCAGTTTCTAAAACTTTGAATCAATGGATAGACTGAATTTTTACCTGAATTTTTTTTTCAATTTAGCAGTCAGCCCTTCTGTTCTTAGTTCCGATTCCCAGTTCCACCAGCTGGCCTGTGCGAACTTGGACAGATTTTTACACTCTCTCTGTTTGGTTTCTTTATCTATAGGATACGAAAAATAACAATACTTACCACTCTCATGGGATTCTTGTGATGTTGGAATGAGGTGCTTTAAAGGTGCTTAACACAGTCTCTGCACATGGCCAATGTTCAATCAGCACTTGCTGGACAAATAATTGTTGAATGAACTCTGAGTAAATATTGTTCATTTTATGAAGTCCTCCTTTTAAACATGATTAACATTGACTGAATTACAAAATCATTTTTGAAAGATTGGTTCTGTGTCTTTTTTCTGTTTAACCATCTACTGTTACATTTACTTCAGTTACTTTTTGCATATTTTTCTAAGTGTTTCACATCTGGGCCTTGGAATGTGTATACGATGTGTTTTTCAGGTAAAAACATCAATTATCAGAGCAATGTGCACAGCCACCCTATGCTCCCTGTACTTATATTGTACCCCAAGTCCCCCAGATTAAGTAAACATATTGTGATATTATTACAGCTTCCTCTGAGTTATTGCTTTCTCATATGAATAATAATCTTTGGGGGATTGTGACCTAGGCTTTTCACAAAGCACCCATTTTGGAGATGTTTTAGGTACTAAGTTTGCCTTCAAATTTTTCCAATCTGTGTCTTCACTTTAGAAATGAGAATTAGTTAACAGACTGTCATGAGACCTTTCCCTCTTATACAACTGTTCTCACTCTCTCCACACCTGACGTTAGGCACATGTGCCTGAGAATGACCCTTGGTTTCTTCTATGACTCATTGTTAATCATTATAAGGAATAGCTCCATCAGTTCATAAATTTGAAGTAAACTCAATTTCCCACACAGTCTGTCAAATGATCATCAGCAAGCTGTTCAAGTTGATTCATAAGCTCTTAAACTCCCATTATTTGGAGGAGATTTGGGGTATATTGACAAACAAATTTACACATTCTAGGTTTGTTCAAACAGGCCTTCTCTATCCTCCAAAATATATAAGTTGACCTTCTGGCAGGAATCTCGTTCACAAACTAAATATTTAAAACGTGAGCCCATTAGGTAAGTGCAGTTTATCTATATCTCATGTTGTAATGAGAGTATGAATTTGGAAGAATCTTGCTCAGTATAAGTCAGTATTGCCTCCCAAGAATCTATTATAAACCAAGATCACTTAGCTGGGGATTCCTATAAACTTATACAAATCCACCAAACCAAGGCATGATATTAAATCAAAGGGAGTTTTGAATAATTTTTAAAATATATAGCATCCTTTCTCTGTGAGGCAGAAATCATTTACCTAGGCATTCTTGGCATATTTACCTTTCCAGACGAGCCATAAGATTATATTATAAATGTTTTCAAAAAGCTATTTGTAAGTTTTTCGTAACTGCACAGCTCAACATTTCTGCAGTCTTCTCTCACCGACCTCAGGAAGAGCTTTTCATGTAGGTTGTTTTGCCTATGTGGAGAGGACTTTTTGTGGGTTTCTTTTGTAACATGTTAAATTTATCAGTTTTATTCCTGAAATAAAACACAAATCATATTGACCTCATTAAGGTGTGATCCAAGTTAATCTGAAAAATTAATTTTACTTCCCCTTGAAAAAATTTTAAAACCCATGTCAGACATGCCCATGAAGTTCAATGAACTCCTTGAAATCACCTGAATCATTGTGAACCTTTTTTTTTAAATTAATTTTTATTGGGGTACAGTTGACTTATAATGTGTTAATGAAAGTTGTACAGCAAAGTGAATCATTTATGCACATATCTATTATATTTTAGATTCTTCTCCCATATAGGTCATTACAGAGTATTGAGTAGAGTTTCTTGGGCTATATAGTAGGTCCTGATTAGTTATTTATTTTGTATCCCAATTTATACTCTTTTTCCCCCTTAATTAAAGTTATGACCAACCTAGATAGCATATTAAAAGGCAGAGACATTACTTTGCCAACAAAGGTCCATCTAGTCAAAGCTATGGTTTTTCTAATAGTCATGTATGGATGTGAGAGTTGGACTATAAAGCTGGGCGCAGAATTGATGCTTTTGAACTGTGGTGTTGGAGAAGACTCTTGAGAGTCCCTTGGACTGCAAGGAGATCCCACCATCCATCCAAAAGGAAATCAGTCCTAAATATTCATTTGGAAGGATTAATGCTGAAGCTGAAACTCCAATACTTTGGCCACCTGATTCGAAGAACTGACTCATTGGAAAAATCCTGATGCTGGGAAAGATTGAAGGCAGGAGGAGAAGGGGACGATAGAGGATGAGATGGTTGGATGGCATTACTGACTCAATGGACATGAGTTTGAGTAAACTCCGAGAGTTGGTGATGGACAGGGAAGCCTGGCGTGCTGCAGTCCATGGGGTTGCAAAGAGTTGGACACAACTGAGTGGCTGAACTGAACTTCCCCCTTAACTGAGGAATTGTTAGGTTGGGTGCACAGAAGCCTTAAGTGGAGGGCTAATAAAGCCCCATTAAACCATCTGAGGATTCCACCTGATGCTCAGGTATGACATAGTCTTTCCTCACTAGTTATTCTCATCTCTTTGTGAACCCCGGGAATCGTACTGTCTATTTCCTTCCAGTAGTTTTCACATCTTATACCTGGCAAATAACTTCTGTTATTCAACCTATTCTTTTAAGGATTTCCCCAAACCTAAATAATTTTTATACTACTGTCCCTTAATGTATGAAGACAGAACATTATCTGTTGATCCAAAAAAAGTCTATCTAAGCCATAGTTCCTTGCTTTTTGTCCTGCTCTGCAGAAGCCACTATTTAAATTTTTTCAGTGGTTATCTCTGTTCTTATATGGAATACATTTATATCTCTGCTGCTTGACTTGGTCAACTTTAGACATGATCTCTTGACTCCCTGCTTTAATAGATGTGAATTTGGTTCTTTTATACTTAACCTCATCTTCTCCTTCTCTCTCCTATGTCACAAATTTTAATTCCTTTATTTTGAATTTTTACTTCAATATTTGTTTCTTGCTCCATCTATTATTGACAGTATCTCTTGACTCCCATGTTGTATGATGGGGATGTTATTCCCTATCCTGCCCTGCATATCCCTTCCACATTCAACCTTCCAACTTGTATCCACTACACTTAGACGTTATCAAGGCAGATAACTACATTCTGCTCTGTAAGCATGATTGTCCTCTATGCTTTATTGAAAACCAAACTTTCAAATAAGCTATTTGTATCTAAGTTTCACCAGACAGCCAGTATTATGGGATGACTGAATTTTTTTCTTGGTGGTTTTCCAGTGTCATGACATGACGATATGCTTTGCAAAGGAGAATATTGCTAGCGTCAAGTTTTTTTTTTTTCTTCTCCTTCTGTAGACAGTCTTTAGTATTTCTCTCTGGAAGTTTTCTGGATATTGCCTTAACCTTGGTATTTTGAAAATGCATAATGACATATGTCATGTAGGTCTCTCTTGTTCTATCTTGTTACATCTTACTCAGAACTTGGTGAATCCCCGTACTTTGATAATGTTACTCTTTAACTCTCAGAAGTTTAGTAATATTAATTCTTTATAAATTCCTCTTCTTTGAGTTTCTTCATCTCCTTTTCTGGATTGATTTTCTGTGTGTCTGGATTGAATCTTTATGTACCTTAGCTTCCTTTTACCCCTTCATCCATATATTCTGCATTTGTATTTTTTAGTTTTGCTTTTGGGAGATTTATTCAACTTTATATTTTAACTTTATTTTATCTTTGCATTTACCTTATTAACTTTAGGAGGTCTCTTTTTCTCTGGTTGTTATTATTTACATATTTCAAATTTTTAAGGATGAAATATTATTTTGAACTCTGTGATGACCCAAAGAGGTGGGATGGGGGAAGGGAGGGAGGCTCAGGAATGAGGAGATATATGTATAACTATGGCTGATTTGTGTTATTGTACAGCAGAAACCAACACAATGTTTTAAAGCAATTTTCCTCCAATTAAAAAATCTTATTTTGACACTAAAGATCTAATTGAAATTAGAGTTCCCTAATTTATTTAGATTTTTCCATTTGTCCAGAGTTCATTTCTACTTCTTCTTGGCCTTTCTCTTTGATTATGCAGATTTTCCTCAGACTTCTAATGAGCCCTGATTGTCCATGTATACAGAAGAATGAGCTTAGAAAGGATGTCTGGGAGCTCTGTGGCTATGGATGGTGCTTAGCCCAAACAGACTCAACTTTGATATAGGGAAGGTCAATGTCATTATGATAGAGGACCACAATATTGGACCGAGGACTTTATTTCCATTTTTATTTTTTAAAAACTTTTATTGGTGTATTAATTGTTTGATAGTGTTGTGTTAGTTTCTGCCATACAGTGAAGTGAATCAGCTCTGTGTATAAATATATCCTCTCCCTCTCGGACCTCCCTTCCACTCCCACCTCCATCTCGCCCATCCCACCCCTCTAGGTCATCACGAAGCCCCGAGTTGCACTCTCTGTGCAATACGGCATCTTCGCACTAGCAGTCTATTTTACACATGGTAATGTATACATGTCAGTCTTACTCTCCCAATTCATCTCCTCCTTCTCTTCTCCCGTATTTCAATTTTTGATACTCTTTTTATTAGTTTATCAGTTTGTATACACATTATACTTAAATTTATATTTCGTGGATACTAAATGAAATAAACACAGTAATAGTTCCTGCTCTTCTTTCTTTTCATTTCCCTTTATCAGTTATACCTTAAATTTTGCAATAAAATGAAATTCTAAATTTGGTCTGTAACTACACTTTGGAGTGACTTCCTTACCAGTTTTTTTCTGTAATTTGAACCTAAGATTTATATGTTTATATATAATACTATTACCATGGAAATATTGTTCACCAAGGAGTATGCTAGTATTTATTTCCCTCTCTGTATGACCAAAGTTATATCCATCTCTTCAAGTTACAAATATCCATGTCCAAAGTTTGACCTTTTTTTGCATTGTAGTGAATGTTCATAGCTAGGTCATATTTTAATTTACTTCATAATTGAACCAGAGCTTCTTATACAATTGTGCTTTTCCTTGAATTTCTACCTGCCTTTTTTCTTTTTTTCTTTCCTTTGGGGAGAAAAAACATGCTTTTATCGCTGTGCACTAATTTTATTCAGCTCCTTAGTTATTCTGTCTTTCGCTTGGAATCCACGCCTTCTTTCCTCTTGATAATAAATTTTGGGGGGACTATAAAAGATTTTGCTTTGTATTTTAAAAATGGATCTGCTATAAAATCTACTTTTTGGCAAAATGTAGGAAAATCTTAAAATGTGTTTTTTTAATTTGCAAGAGTGTCTACAGTTTTTATACTAGTTAGATTAATTATAACAAAATTCATAAAGACATAGTTGGTAGACTGATTATCATAAGATTGGTGAGCAAGTTCAAGTTTTAAGGACAAAGCATTCCAACAAGTGCAGTTTCCAATAATAATACATAGTCCCAAGGTCACAGGTTACAGTCCATGAGAGATGATTATTAGAAAATGACTGGAAACTCTTTTTCCCTCTTGGTAAACAGACTAGATAAAGACTGAATTCCTTTATGACAAGATACAAATAAGTATAAATTAAATTATACAGAAACTTCACCCACTTGGTTACGCTTTTTGTTCCTCTATGTAAAATTTTCAACCATTTTCTTCATCTGTAAAACAAAGGGTTGTGTCAACAATCTTTTCTGCTTTCATGGTTCTAGTTTAAATACCATTTTGCCTCATGACATACGGTTTCACCGGTAATTTTAAACAAAACTGAATCAAAATATTTGGGGTTTATAATTTCCTGTTTATTTGGAGCCAACTGTTCTAATTTAAAATAATTGCTTTCAAGGTCTGTTGTCCAACAGTCATTCTGGATTTCTCTCTTTATTGGTTTCCTTGGATTTTAAGCTGTCTTCTTATGTTAACTCTCAGCTTTCTGAACAGTGTTCCTATATAACTCCTTGGGACCTTTCTTCCTTTTCATATGTCTGAAAATATCTATATTTTGCTCTTATTTGTAATTTATGGTTTGACTTAGAGAATTTGGGGTTAAAAAGAAGAAATTTGGCATTTTTATTTGTTTGTGCATTAATAATTTTGGTTTTATTTCACTGAGGTCAGAGAATGCAATATGTAATTTACTCTTTTAGGAATTAAGGTTTTCTTTTCCACATACTACAAGATCAGAATTTTGTAAACGTTATCTGAACACTTGAAAAGGAAGTGCATTTTCTGTTAATAGAAGATTAAGTTTGGTAAATAATTCCTAAAGAAAACTTTTAAATTATATAATTCAGATTGTTTGCATTCTTATTTATTTTTGCCTATTTTATCCATCAAGAAGTTTGTTAATTAGGCAGATTTGTGTATTATCTTTATGTTTTTCTTGTGTATTGTTTAGCATATTAAAACTAATAACATGTTTATTGAAAAATATGCCCTTTATTGATACAAGATGACCTGATTTGCCTTCTTTTGGATACTCATGACTCCTGGCTCAGGGAGAGTTTGTCTCTAAGTTTGTTTTCTGGAAAGTCTGCCCTTGCCCTTGAATCTCCTCATGTTGCTGCCTTGGAAAGGCTATTCGTTAGTAGTGATAAAGTGGGTTCCAACTGGAGATTTCTTAGTCTGTCCTATAACTAAATTACCATGTTATTTATCATTCAAATCAGGATACTTATGAGAATTAAAGAGGGCTCAATTGCAGCTCAGCTGGGACAGTGTGTGCAAACCTAGACTGCCTCAGCCAGTAGGGTATGTGGGTTGCCCTACCCATGACTTACCCACTAACTTCAGCAACTACTTTTTCAAATTAGGGAGCATTCGTGGAGCTCTATGATGTTACTTTCTATAACTAACATATATCAACCTAAAAAGCAATTTCTAATAACAATAATAATAGTGTTTTTTATATTATGAGTAAAATATATCCATTTATTTAGTGCTTCATTGTTCAGTCACTAAGTCATGAATCTTTGCAACCCCATGAGCTGGACTCCATGCCAGACTCCTTTGTCCTCCACTGTCTCCTGGAGTTTGCTCAAATTCATGTCTATTGAGTGGGTGATGCCATCCAACTATCTTGTCCTCTGTCACCCCCTTCTCCTCCTTCATTCAACCTTTCCCAACATCAGAGTCTTTTCCAGTGAGTTGGCTCTTCACATCAGGTGGTCAGAGTATTGAAGCTTCAGCTTCAGCATGAGTCCTTTCAATGGATATTCAGGGTTGAAGACTCTTGAGACTCTCTTGGCTTGCAAGGAGATCAAACCAGTCAGTCCTGAAGAAAATCAACTCTGAATATTCATTTAGTGCTTACTATTATGATAATCTGCCCAGGGTTCCCACAGGAAAATGCATATACACTTACAGATTTTGAACTCTTTTCCTTCTCAAAATCTCCACCACTGGTCCACAATTTTGGGAGTTCATTGATATTCTTAAAGGAGAGAGAAGACAGGGGCCACTGATTGTGTTTTCCCATTTCTTATCCCCTCCTTCCCTCCCCTTCACTCTGCACTGGTGTCCTTTGGTAGTTTCAGAGGTGTATATTTTGTTCTCAAATAGATGGTAAACTCTTTGAGAGGAGGAATCTTGTCTCCTAAGTCTTTGACATTCCCCACAGCTTCCAATTGGTGCCTAACCCACATCTCCACCTCATGCTGTTTTTTCCTGAATGTATCTATGATTCTATAGGTGAGTATAGATTTTTTCAGAACTTTTAAATCTTCCATGTCTTTGTTGTCATTACAACTTAGCTTCTGATCCAATGTTACTATTATAGTTGGATTTTATTCAAATTTTAATCCCACACTTCATCTCCAGTAGCAGATTAAACAATTGAGCAGTTACATATTTTGCCTTTCTTTAACCAGAGTGAAATTCTAAGTATTTTAAGACAAACTCTAAATATGAATGGAGTATGTGTGATGATATAATTTTATATAAATAGGAGTCAATCTTGAATAGCTGAATTACAAACTGAAAAGAGCCGTTTAGCCACTATTAGATCATCTAGACATCCTTAACAATGCATCAACTAGGTGGATGCTTTTATCGCTCTTCTTTGCCTTCTGTCTTTTAATTGTGCAATTATTATTTGGTTGATTATTAAATTGCATTTTATTGACTAAAATTTCCAGTTGAACAACAAGCTTAAAAATTTTATCTGTTTCCTTATGTGAGGAAAGATGTGGCATGTTATTTATAACGCCTTAAAGACAGAAAGTGGGAAGCAGAGTTTTAAAAGGTTTATTCTAGTTAAATATAAACCTTAACCTTTGTAATTGATTTTTACCTGGTAACTGGAGAGAAATTCAATACTTCTAGCTCAGCACATCTTTTATTCAGACTTTGCCCATTAAATTTCACCTCCATTTTGTGCCAGATGAACTGATCAAAATTGATATGATTATGTGTTATTTCATCTTTTTACTAGAGAAAGTGAAAGTAAAGTCGTGTCTGACTCTTTTATTAGAGAGAATAGCAAAAAGAAGATAGTCACTTTTGTATAGATTATAAGTTCCTCAAAGGCAGTACATGAACCTTAAACTTCTTTGTATTATTTCTTCCACTTACTTGATACCTAGCACAATTTCCTGGACATGGCTCCTATTTACTATGGGCCGTGAACTGCCAACTTGAACTAAATTTTTATTATCTTTTTTAGCAGCCTTGGGAAATATTATTTGTAAGAAGATTGAAGAAGCTTCTCATCCTAAGAGTTTTCTCACTTCAAGTTCAGCTCATACTTAGCTTTGTCTTTTTCACAACATCATTACATTTAATTTTAGGACTTCCTCTGATGAAAACAAAAAGTCAAATTAGCCAGTTAGTCTCAAGTGCATGCTTTTCTTTTTAGCTATGTAACTTTCTGAATCTAGCATTCTGAAAAGATAAAATGATAATAAAATGTTATCTGCCGAGTTTTGTTCAGCCAACACTTCTGTCACAAATTTCTCACCTAAAACAATTATCCTGCTTGGACCTTTGTTTACTTCTGTGTAAAATGGGTTCAGTAAATTGCCAATGAAGTGGAAAGAGCATCAGTAGAGCAAGCCTAATTATTCATTGTTTGATAGGTTTTGTATCATGAATGTCTTAGGATTGCATTTCTATGCTAAGGCAACAACATAATTTTTTTCTTTCTAACATACAGAACATAGTAATTGCCATGGAAAAAAGGTAAAGTGTGTGAAGTTTTTATATTTAACACTTCCATACACATGCGCAAAGCTATAGATAGGAAGTTTGAGCAAAGCATCAATAGTCTAAATCTTTGATTAGATTAGGTTTCCCATTTCCTGGAGAGCGAGTTTTTTCTGAACTTTCTACAGGTTGCATAATCACTCAGATATATTCATGTAAGATTTCCCTCTTGAGAAAATATCTCAAAATAGAGTGGCAAAATACAAGTTTTCAGATGTACTGCTGTCCTTGGGCAGTTTTCACTGTGTGTTTTAAAATCCTTGTACAAATCAGCCATGTTATTATTGCTATATAAAGGTAAAAATTAAGGGCAGGAGGAAAAGGGGGCAACAGAGGATGAGATGGTTGGACAGCAACACTGACTCAATGGACATGAGTTTGGGCAAATTTTGGGCAATAGTAAAGGACAGGGAAGCCTGGTGTGCTGCAGTCCATGGGGTCGCAAAGAGTCAGACATGACTTAGCAACTGAACAACAACAACAGAAGGTAAAAATATTATTTCTGCATTGCATAGTCCCCAAATCAATATGAATAATTTGCTGTGTGAAGTCTGCAAATTCACCTTCAACAATGCATTATGAGGGAAGGAGTACAGCTCTTAGAATCAGAAGCTTGGATTTTAGGCAAGGTTTGATATCCGTCCATCTCTTTCCCATCTATCAAAAGAACTAATAAAGTCTAACTCACAAGATTGCTGTAAGGAATAAAGTAAAATACTGTATGATAAGAAAACCATTACATACAGTCGGGTGTTCTGCAGAAACAGGCATTTATTATCATGTTTTATCATATTCTTTGTTAGGTTTGAAGCTTCCACTTTTTCCTCCTTTCTATTGTTCTGGACTATACTGATTGCTATTTGGTGTGTATATGCTAAGTTGTTTCTGACTCTTCGTGACCCCATGGACTGTAGCCCACCAGGTTCCTCTGTCCTTGGAAGTTTCCAGGCAAGAATACTGGAGTGGGTTGCTATTTCATACTCCAGACTGATCTTCCTGACCCAGGGATTAAACCCAAGTCTCTTGTGTTTCCTGCATTGGCAGGCAGATTCTTTACCACTAACACCACCGGGAAAGCCTATTATTGCTATGATGACTCACCAACAAATTAATTTCTTTGACTGGTTATAAGTTCTTCAAGATTTGAAATATTCTCATCCTTGAGGTACAACTGGTGACAATTGTATTAACAAATGTTCCTGTGATTCTATACTAGTCCTAGATCAGATCTATGCTCCTTTGCTTTCTTCAAGGTATTTTGCAAGATTATATAAATAACCCAAGGGCAAATTTCTCCTTAAAGTCCATCAGACTTCCTAGGATTCAAGATATATAACTCAGGACCTTGATCTTGTGCTCACTTACTCTGTTTCCTCACAACTGTATGAGACTGTGATTTTTAATAAAAAGTACAAGAATCTTTATAAATTTGCTTTACAGAATTGACTCCCTAGGGAAAAGCCATCCAGGTGTCCTGACAATTGAAGCTGAGAACTGGTTCTAGACTGCGTTTTTACACCATACTGACTAGGTGGAAATCAGGACCCAACTCTTTCCCCTTCATTTTCTTAATCAGCCTAGACTCCACCCTCTTTCAGCCTTCTCCATGTTCCATAGATTTTTTCTTATTTAAAAAAGGTGCAGATAGTGATTGCAGCCATGAAATTAAAAGATGCTTACTCCTTGGAAGAAAAGTTATGACCAACCTAGATAGCATATTAAAAAGCAGAGACATTACTTTGCCAACAAAGGTCCGTCTAGTCAAGGCTATGGTTTTTCCAGTGGTTATGTATGGATGTGAGAGGTGGACTGTTAAGAAAGCTGAGCGCAGAAGAACTGATGCTTTTGAACTGTGGTGTTGGAGAAGACTCTTGAGTGTCCCTTGGATTGCAAGGAGATCCAACCAGTCCATCCTAAAGGAGATCGATCAGTCCTGGGTGTTCATTGGAAAGGCTGATGCTGAAGCTGAAACTCCAATACTTTGGCCACCTGATGGGAAGAACTGACTCATTGGAAAAGACCCTTATGGTGGGAGGGATTGGGGGCAGGAGGAGAAGGGGACGACAGAGGATGAGATGGCTGGTTGGCATCACCCACTCGATGGACATGAGTTTGAGTAAACTCCGGGAGTTGGTGATGGACAGGGAGGCCTGGTGTGCTGCAGTTCATGGGGTCGAAAAGAGTTGGACATGACTGAGTGACTGAACTGTAGTACTGAACTGAACTCTATTTTAAACAAACACTGCCTGTCCACTGTGAAGACTCTATTTTTATGTTCAGTGTGGTGAGGCTTTCTTTGTTCAGCATGACTATTAGACATGGGAGATTACCAATGAATTTTAACTCATGATCTTTTACTCAGAAGTGGTCCTTTCCCACGCAGCACACTTAAGGCACAGAGTAGGCACTCAATAAATGTCCATTACGTGCATACACAGAGTTATGACTGGAGCTGATTTCCAAGTTTTGGGAGAGTGGCCGCTGTTTTACATATTTCCCTTCAGCAGAAGCATCTCCCCAGCTACACAGCCTCTAGGTTTTCCTGCTGGTTTCTATCTGCAGGAAGTAGTGTGTCCTACTCACATACTCCTTGATTCAGTGCCCCGTCATATGCAGTTCACCCGGCAGAAGGGATCACAGTCCAGCCTCCCAACACAACGTCCAAGGGAGCACTCTTTGCGTGTGTTCTGAAGATGGAAATGATTATCATAAAAGACGTAAGAAGGATTATGTCAGGAATTCTCTCCAGATCTGCACATTTAGCAAGCCATCCTGTTTTGCATTACAGAATCACATTATGTTCTGCAGCTCCTCTGTGACTGTTTGGTGTTGGGCAGGGATTTGTGAGAGATTGGGGTCAAAGTCAGCAATGTTTACAAACACAGGAGGAATGTCAGCGAGAGATGGCCAGATCCAAATGTGATCTCCGCGATCCTCTGAGTGGCTCGTCATTTGACCTATAAACACAAAGCATGGTTTCTGGCTGAGCAAGGTGTTCCCTGCACTCAAGAGCTTTCAATAGTGAAACCAAATCAAATCACTCATCTGCACTTCAATGCTGGCAAGCCAGCCCCTTCCTGATGCCAGGGTTTCTGCCTAATACCTGGTATACTTTTCTATGGACTAATGCATAAAAGGAACCACAGGAGCCTGAACACATCTCTGAATTCATGATGAATTAAGAGCCTGGGAATGACTGCAAGCCATTTAAACTGGGCTAGTGGGGCTCTGGCTTAAGAGCCAGTGGTCAGTAAAAGTAGACAATAGTGTTCAGAAGCAGATAGTAGATCTTGACCATCAGTTCCTTTCTGAGGGTGTCATACTTGGCTAGTTTTCACGGTTGAGTTTCTCTTCCTGTCTTCAGACAAGCGACGTGAGACTGAGCAAGTGGTTTTCTTGCTCAGAGTGAGGAATGGAGTTAAGTATCTTTCACTTTACAGTAGTCTGAAGAGTAGTTTGGGGATGAGTTCGTGGCTCTGTGGAATTCGTGGGCATGCCATCAAGTGTACCCTCAAAGAAGCAGGATGCCCTTGACAACAGTTTTATTGAGGCCACTTCTATAATTTCTGATCTGAGTTCTATTTTGGAATCTGGAAGGGGAGCCCGAGGAAGGATCTCGATTACATTGCAGGCTTCCTGCCTCTCTTCCAAAAATGAATAAAGTGCAATAGTTTTGGCATTAAAGAACTGAATTTAGAGTAACAAATCTGTAATTCAACTTCTATAGCACCACTAAAAAGTTAAACTAAGATTCCCATTGGGCAAAAGACTGACAAAGATACGACCCTGGACAAAAAGCTTCGGGAGCAATTCATGTTCACATCCTTAAAGGGATCCTGAGACTTGTGTCCAAGTTGAGGTCTAGGTTTTATGTCTTAGAACTTGGGAGCAAGTGTCCCACAACTAAATGTGTATGGTTGAATCTAATGGTTCCACCTCGAGATGCTGCCCTAAATGCTCTGTTATTGTTCTATATTAGCCACTTAGTCCAATTTCCGACTGTTCCTGACAAGTGGCACTAATAGGGGAGCAGATGGAGAGAAGTAAAGAGCCTGAGAGGAAAGAATCCAGCAGCTGTATCCTGGCTAAGGATGGACTCAGTCTGAAGACTGAAGCAATTACAGTCTTCTCCATGTGGATTTCTGTATCACTTTGATTTAAGCCAAAAGAAAACAATCAAAGAATGGAATAAAATTACTGCATGCAAAAGTTTCTGATTTGGGAAAGGAAGAGACCCGATCAACATGTGCTTCAAAAAGTAATTTTGGACAGACAGAGATGTGATAAGATCCAAATCAAAGAGATCATCTAGAATACACCAGTGACTTAGGAAACAGTTTTATTTTATGGGCTCTTTGGGACAGAACCCATAGAAGAACGATTAGTGAAAGCTTGAGAGTGTGGAGAAGAATTAGTGCAGATTTAAGGGTTCACGTTTCTCAGCCTCTTCTGTCTTGAAGGTTGCACAGCTGGGTCCCAGTGGCTTCTCTCTCGTGGAGATGTTTCAGTCTCTCAGGGTGCAGACCACTGAGGGTCTTTATGCCCTCCCCCTTTTCAGCAGTAAGAGGGTTTGAGGATGCTCACACATGAGTAAAGTGTTCTTTTATTCTTAACTCAAAAGCCCTGAAGAGGCAATTCAGTTCAGTTCAGTTGCTCAGTCGTGTCCGACTCTTTGCGACCCCATGGACTGCAGCACGCCAGGCTTCCCTGTCCATTGCCGACTCCCAGAGCTTGCTCAAATTCATGTTCATCGAGTCAGGGGTGCCATCCAACCATCTCATCCCCTGTCATCCCCTTCTCCTCCTGCCTTCCATCTTTCCCAGCATCAGGGTCTTTTCCAATGAGTCAGTTCTTCGAATCAGGTGGCCAAAGTACTGGAGCTTCAGCTTCAGCATCAGTCCTCCCAATGAATATTTAGGACTGATTTCTTTTGGGATGGACTGGTTTGATCTCCTTGCAGTCCAAGGGACTCTCAAGAGTCTTCTCCAACAACACAGTTCAAAAACATCAATTCTTCGGTGCTCAGCTTTCTTTATAGTCCAACTCTCACATCCATACATGACTACTGGAAAAACCACAGCTTTGACTAGATGGACCTTTGTTGGCAAAGTAGTGTCTCTGCTTTTTAATATGCTGTCTAGGTTTGTCATAGCTTTTCTTCCAAGGAGCAAGCGTCTTTTAATTTCATGGCAGCAGTCACCATCTGCAGAGGCAATACTTAGTATAAAAGTTGATGTAAATCCTAACAAAATTTTCTCTGAAGACTTCTTGATATTGGCTACTGAGATGGAATGCTTCATGTAATGGGGGTCATGGTGATGAGTCTTGCTGGAGAATAATACATCTGCCTCAGGATTCATGGAGACAAGCAAAGATGAGAAAAAGGAGATAAAGTAGTGTTAAAGCCACTGTGAGTCATACATTTAGGTTGACATTTTAGCAATTTTTTAGTGGGTTTGGGGGTTGGAAAACTGGTATTTGTAAATCATGTTTTTAAATTCTAACATTTTTCAAGTCATTTTGATTGTACTATATATTTGGTCATGAAAGCATCTATATGATATTTCACTAATTCAGGAACCTGAAATAACTGGGGGAAGCTTGCCCTCTGAGATCCCCAAGAAGCTGTATTTGAGAATTTTTCTCTTCCTACTTATTACAACTAATTTTCCCGTCACATCCTAGTGGATTGCTTTGAACCACTCTAACACTGAAGGCAGACGTGTATTTTAACTCATTCACACTGGTGCTAATCTCTTCCGTGATTTATAAGGTCTTTAAGGCTTCAGTTCTCTGTCTGTCAGGAATCTTCCTTGGTAGTAAGTTGACAGTTTAAATTAGTGTTTAGACATGGCTTTCATAATGTCAGTTTTGTCTCAGCAGTGTCTTGGAATTCCTTCCATTGTACCTCAAGTGACTCATGGCAATAAATGACTCTCCTTCTCTTTTGTTCTTAATCAAAGAAGAATGGAATGAACCACATAATGTTGTAAAAGAGCAACTTTAATTAGTTCTCAGCTGTAGCCAGAGATGCTTGTCTTGTCTCTTTAGCATATAAATGTAGGACATGATGCATTCAGGTGAACAAATACTGGTTTCCTAAAAAACCTCCTTTGGTTCTCTTCCAAAAAATGAAGGGCAATTGCAGCACCAACATTCTGAAACCTTCTCCTCAAACTGGCAAAAGAGAGACTGTGAGTAGTTTCTAAGAGTTGTATTTGGGAGGGCATTTTTGGAATTGAATGAATAAACCACTGAATGAAAGAAGGTCTCCTGAAAGGATTTCCCTGGCTAGCCTTAGGCCTTCCTATCCTTTGGGAAATAGTGCCACGATACATCCAAAGATGCTCTCCTTGCCAAACTACCAAGCTCCATCCTCCTGAGTTTTAACTGTAAGGGTAAACCCCAGATCTCTGGGGGTTCAAGTTTGTTTACTCTCAACATCATTTGGCTTCCTAAGGAAAATGGTGAAAGAAAGTATAAAATTCCATTAAAAAAAAAAAACAACCCTCAAGTATTCTTGGACATCAAACAACTCTTACAACACAGCCCTTTGATGAGTTCAGTGTAAATGAATCAGAAACATATGGATAGTGTTTATGCTCAAATGCACATGCATTTAAAAATTCTGAGCGAAATTAGTTTAGTGAGCTATGTTTGGGTCATTTCCAGCATCCAAGAATTTGGAAAATCACTTCTCCTGAATAAAGATGTGGAAGGAATGGTTGAGCACCCCTGGCACTGCAGGATGGGCACGTTCAGCAGCCTGTGCCGGGCTGTGTGTCATAAACACAGTAGCAGAGGGCACAGATCTTGGGATGGCTCCAAGCCAGGAAGGACTGGGGCTACTGATGCGGTGAAAATTTCTGTATCTTATTACCAGCTGTCAGTACCTGTGCACGAAAGTCCCACACACTTAACAAACAGGGCCCACCAACTTCCCTGGATGAAAACAGTCACTGGACACTTTTGTAAATCGCAGTTTGTGCTTAAGCCATTGGAACCCAGGTGCTATGTGGCCCATCCTTGGGTATAACCAATGCTTTCTTTCCCTTCCAGGAAAGTGGAAACTGCCAATCGTGTTATAGAAGTGGGAAATAGTCACATATGTGGTTTCTGATTATACCAAAGGAAAGTATATGAACCGTAAAAAAAAAAGTCCCCACTTGGATATATGGTGGTCCTAAAGGTCTCAACATCTCTCATTCCTAGCAGGGCCAAAAAAATATTCAGTATTTGAATTATCTCATTTTAACCCAAATGCATGTCATTATTTATTGAGGAAGAAGAAGGAACAAAAGATAAAAGCTACTGTATCTTGATAAATCAGATTTCTCTATTTTTTGGACCTGTCTCATGGGCCAGGTCTGGGTCATTGATTACTTTTCATAGGTCCTTATAGTGATAAGATGATGGCTGGGAGATTTAAGGAAAACTTCCCAGTGTCTCCTGATGTCCGGTCACAGAGTGGCACCAAAAATGTTCTTTCATTGTAATCAGTTTGCTAAAAATGATATCTACTACTTTGTGAACAACACAGCATAAGATGCTGAGGATAATGCAAAAATGTAAATAGCACAAGACCTCTTCCCTCAGAGAATTTAAAAATGAGGTTACAGGAAACACTAAATGAAATAACAGCATTAGTGATGTCACAACGAAATGCTATATGGTTGCTAAACTAGTGACAGGCACCATTGTTTTATGAGTTGAGGGACTGAAGGTGGACCTAGACAGTATGAGAGAGTAGAAAGACACCAAGATGATTGAACACTGCTGGAACTGTGACAAAGTAGACAACATTATATTTGCTGGATCTGTTCTAAGATTACTAATGTGGTTGAAATACCTTGATAAGCCAGCCCTTTAGCTTGAGATGGAGGGAACATTAAAAATTCCAGCTCTGCCATGAAGTTATTTGTGACTCTGTCCAAATTAATTGTTCTTTGCTGACATCATTCATGGCTAAGATGGAATTAATATTAATTAATTAATCTTAATCAATAGGTATTAATATCTACCCCTCTATCCATTCAGTAGGTCTTTGAGTGACTGTAACACGCCAAGCACTGTAAAGAGACGTGAGCTATCAAGACAGGCAAAGTACAATGGGTACTGGTGTGTGTGGGTTTGGTGGAGGCAGTGAAGTTGAATAGGTTTTAAAATGAGGGGAGAAAAGGGAACCTGATATTAGACTATATAATTTTTACTTCGTTTCATGGAATTATTTGCAAAGTTATAGACTGAAAATGTTTTAAAACTAAATTGAAAGTGTTAGTCACTCAGTCGTGTCTGACTCTTTGTGACCCTATGGACTGTAGCCCACCAGGCTCTTCTGTCCCTGGGGATTCTCCAGGCAAGAATACTGGAGTGGGTTGCCATGCTTTTCTCCAGGGGAACCTTCCCAACCCAGGGATCAAACTGCATTGCAGGCAGATTCTTTACCATCTGACCCACCAGGGAAGCCCCTTAAATGCTGAACTAAATGTATTTCTCTCCCGTCATATACTGTAAATCGCAGCATTGCTTTCTTTTCTCTCTCTTCTCTCTTTTCTCTCAGACCTTTGCCTAGAATGAAAAAAATAGGTGGTGCTGCTAATTATAATAGCTTTGTTTTCATTCACAAGCTTTACTCTTCTCTTCTCAAAACACACTTGGTATCAGTGTAGCTTTATAGGCTGCCTGCTCACTGCTCTGCGTGCTGTTCTGCTTGTGATGACTCAGTGTATGACCTTGGACGTGTGTGTCTTTCTGTGGGTCAAGGTCTCCACCTGTAAAGTAGGCTAATAACACTGACTAGTACATAAAGCCCTCAGTGAGCTTCATGAAAGACACAAAGTCATGTTATTATGTGTTCATGAAGCCTATTGCTCATAGCCCTATTGCCCTATAGACATTTATGGAGTTTTCTTTTCTAAATAACCTTTTGTACTTTATTAGTTTACTCTTTGTGAGACATCTGCCTTGTGTCATTGAAGGGGTTGGGGGCAGGAGAAAGAAGAATACCTACATCTCTAGGAATTGGGAGGGGAGCGTGGAGAATGGGGGGGCAAGGAAGTCATGGGCCCTCTGAGGACACAGTACCTTTAATGTGGTAGAGAAGATAGAATAGAAACCAGTTACGGTATTTTCTATCACAGATTCAGACGTGACACCCCCTCAGAGAGAAAGATGCTCATTGAATTAAAGGCCTGGTAAAATATAGATGTTAGCTGTGGCTCCACACCCGTCCTGCTCTGTCCTTAATGTAGAAAGTGTGCTGACGTCCCTCAGATCACAGAAACAGCACTAGATGGGAAGGTGCACCTTCCTTTTCTTGTACTTAGCTGCTCCTCTAGGTAACGTAGGGAAGATATTTGAAGAATATCACTTTGAAAGATGCCAAACTGTTTGCCTGACCTGAGCATCCACATGTCTCAGGTGCAACCTGGGAGGATTCCTTGTTCTGCAGTTGGAGACCCTCAGCATTGTGGGAGCAAGAATGTGAGAGAAGGAGGTATAAACATCCTTTCCCCATATACTCGATGGAGATCCTCGAGGCTGGGGCTGGGCTCCATCCATCCTGTGAACCCCTAGCTTTTGGCACCATTAAGGTATTAATATTTAATAAATGGGAATCAAGTGAGTACAACCTTGACTCAGAGAGAAGGCATAAAACCAGTCAAATAAGAGTGCATGCTAAGTTGCTTCAGTTATATCTGTCTCTTTGAGACCTTATGGAATTGTAACCCACCAGACTTCTCTGTCCATGGGGATTCTCCAAGCAAGAATACTGGAGTGGGTTGCCATGCCCTTCTCCAGGGGATCTTCTCTACCCAGGGATTGAACCCATGCCTTTTACATCTCCTGCATTATCAGACAGATTCTTTACCAACAGCACTACCTGAGAAGCCAAGTAAAAGAGAAGGTGTAGCAAATGGGCATGCACAGCAAATGGGAGAATCTGGGCTTCCCACAGTCAAGACATCAATCTTTATGAAATATCACAGTTTCAAAAGAGATAAAATACCATCTTGATTACTGGCTCATGAAGTTGCTGTCCCTTATCAGGAAAAAATATGAGGAAAGAAAGGCCACGTCAGATAAAAAAAATTACTGTTTGATTTAATTTTATTTTTAAGCCACATTGATAGATCAGTTGGTCGATTGATAGATAGATATCTTCATCCCCAAATCAGTACTAAATCAGCACAGCGTGGTGGAAAGACCACTGCACTGGGCCCTGGCACGAGCCTGCCCAGAAGTCACTCGATCCCTCTGGGATTCTGCCCCCTGCTTTATAAAATGAGAGGTAGGATGAGAACCATTTCTCAAATTCTGTGTTTCTACCTAAGTTTGGTTAAAATGTAATAACTTGTTTCATCATAATTTCACAATTTATTTTAATTAACATAGAGGATGGCTATCACACTTTCTAATGTATACTCTTCTCTGGTATGAATTTACACACATTAAACATTATATTATGTTTCCACATTTAAGCCAGAGAAAAGGCCCATTTTTCAACATCGTCTTATGAAAATTTTAAAGCACACAGAACAGTGGAAATAATTCAGATTTTGTTTCTAAGTGGTCGTTTCATCATCTTAGAGAATAAGACTGAACTACTAAAGGTACAACTAATTTTTATCTTGGCTTTCCAAGTACATCTAGATGAGAGCTAATCTAGCAAGTTGGTTTCAAAATGGTTTAGTAAAATATATGTTTTATCTCAGTACATGAACTTGTTATCAAGAGCAGTGGTCACTGGTGGACAATAAACCATGCTCCCTATGGGTCTTCCTGATCCTGTCTTTCTTGAGCTTCTGTGGAGGAATTGGTAGAATCTTGGCAATTATGTTGATGTAAAGCTATAGCAAATCTATATGTTTCCAGTAAATGAACAGTAAGGGAATATTTCTAAAATCAGTGGATTTTTTTCCTTCTCCATGATAGATTAAAGTGTAAGATTATCTAGCACAGTGGTTGTAGTATTTTATTCTTAGTCTCAGAATCCTTTCTTTGATTAAATGCTTCATGCCTAATTTTGGGAAAAGATTTAAATATGGTTGTAAGGGAAGCCTGCAGGGCCCCCTGTGAAATATTTTTGCATATATTCCTGACCTGGATTGACACCAATAGTCTCCAAACTTTATTGATCCACCCATATTAGTAAAACTTTCTCACTCATGCCCTGATATGTATATTATACTAGAAAGAAGAAGGGACTTGTAATTACTACTAAGAGTAATAGGACAAAATATTTTCTCTCACTATAACTTCTGTTATTAATAATATTCTAGGTTTTAAATTGCTGACAGTGATGCTCCTGAACATTATTTGTTAATGCTCTGTCATTTTAAATATTCAGTAAAAGCTCAGTTTTAACAAGAGTGACTATTAAGTTGTAATTTCAAATACTGCCTTTAATAATTCCAAAGAACTTCTGTGTGTATATATATATATATGTCCATATATATATATAATATACATATATAGAAATATATATTTAATTTTTTTGTTTTCATTTTATAACTGAGGGGTAATGACACATCAGTTCTGCTGGTCTTTTATTGTTTATAATATATTTGCATTATTGAGAATATTTTAACATGAGAATTTAAGAATATTTTTAATCCTTGTGTCTATTATGTGAATTAGACAAGATAATCTATAGATTCACTGAACTGGGCACAGTAATAAATTTCAATATGCTGAAAGCAAATTTATAAGAAAGAACTATGACAGGATTCTCGCTGTGTTTTAGAATAGCTGCCTTATATTCTTATGGCCAACATCTGCTGGATCATTGAGAAAGCGAGAGAGTTCCAGAAAAACATCTATTTCTGTTTTATTGACTATGCCAAAGCCTTTGACTGTGTGGATCAGAATAAACTCTGGCAAATTCTGAAAGAGATGGCCAGACCATCTCTTTCAGGCCAGACCACCTGACCTGCCTCTTGAGAAACCTGTATGCAGGTCAGGAAGCAACAGTTAGAACTGGACATGGGAAAAGGAGTACGTCAAGGCTATATATTGTCACCCTGCTTATTTAATTTATATGCAGAGTACATTATGAGAAACGCTGGGCTGGAGGAAGTACAATCTGGAATCAAGATTGCTGGGAGAACTATCAGTAACCTCAGATATGCAGATGATACCACCCTTACGGCAGAAAGTGAAGAAGAACTAAAGAGCCTCTTGATGAAAGTGAAAGAGGAGAGTGAAAAAGTTGGCTTAAAGTTCAACATTCAGAAAACCAAGATCATGGCATCCAGTCCCATCACTTCATGGCAAATAGATGGGGAAACAGTGGAAACAGTGGCTGACTTTATTTTTTTGGGCTCCAAAATCACTGCAGATGGTGATTGCAGCCATGAAATTAAAAGACACTTATTCCTTGGAGGGAAAATTATTACCAACCTAGCCAGCATATTAAAAAGCAGAGACATTACTTAGTCAACAAATGTTCATCTAGTCAAGGCTATGGTTTTTCCAGTGGTCATGTATGGATGTGAGAGTTGGACTATAAAGAAAGCTAAGTGCAGAAGAATTGATGCTTTTGAACTGTGGTGTTGGAGAAGACTCTGGAGAGTCCCTTGGACTGCAAGGAGATCCAACCATTCTATCCTAAAGAAGATCAGCCCTGGGTGTTCATTGGAAGGACTGATGTTGAAGCTGAAACTCCAATACTTTGGCCACCTGATGGGAAGAACTGACTCATTTGAAAAGACCCTGATGCTGGGAAAGATTGAGGGCAGGAGGAGAAGGGGATGACAGAGGATGAGATGGTTGGATGGCATTACTTACTCAATGGACATGGGTTTGGGTGGACTCCAGGAGTTGCTGATGGACAGGGAAGCCTGGCGTGCTGCGCTTCATGGGGTCGCAGAGTCAGACATGACTGAGCGACTGAACTGACCTGAACTTCTGTGGCACATAGCTATCTGATACAGAGTGTGGGCACCAGTGTGAATCCATACATTTAAAATGATTGAGAATTATATAAATAAGGTAAACATACAAACAGAAACTCTAATATGTTCTTTTTGTGCCCCATGGATCATCCTACTATGATTCTAGGCTTGGTCCTCAAGACTGTTCACCAAAACTGCTTGATGCTCATGGTAACTAAGTGTGATATGCATAAAATATCACATTGATTCCTTGCCTTCACCCTTGACCCTCATATCTTTCAGGACAGACATTCTAAGACTAGCCCAGATTTAGTAAATATCTGACTTCCATACTCACTCTCATCACATCAGACCAGAATAGTGGTGACTGCAAGGCATCTGTGTGTAGGCCTTCTTCACATGATGAAGTGCATGATGTCCCTTGATGGACACTGAATCTCATAAAGGAGATACAGTTGACAGGAATGAAGAGGGGCATATTGTCAGCATGAGCTAAACAGAGGACTACACCTCCTCAATGGATGAAATGAAACTGAAGTCCAGGCTTACTGCTATCATTTTATCACCAATTTTCCAGATAAATAAAAGAGGTTTTTATTTAGAAATTGGAGTCTGTAACTGAGTCAGAGCAACACCACATTATTTATTCTTTTCCTTGAAACATTTATTTTCTCACACTACACACATGCAAGTTGTAGGTGTTTGACATTGGCTGAAGATAGTTACCCTAGTAAATACAGCAATTTCTTAGCGTTTGGTTTTGTAATCCTTCCCTTTAACCTGGGAATGAAAATAGAGTCTTAGCAATCATAGATAAAATTTCTTTTCTCCTCCCAATACAGATATGAATGTGATCCTAGCACAATATTGTAACACAAGAAATGGTACATTTGATAAATTTTTTCCACATCGAATTAAAGATGTTCATAGCTCCCATTCTGTCAGACTGCAAAGCATAATCTGTCATTGTTGGGGGGCCTTGTGGGTCCAGGCAAAGCCAGGATGTGTATGTGGCCCCTGGTATTTGGGAAAGGCCTGTTGATATGCTCACTGCCCAAGTCTTGGTGGTTCCATAAAACAGAATCTGCTGGATCTTCAGGCAAGCCTTGGAGCCCTGGGCTCCAGGTTCAGCCATCCTATGAAGACTGAGTGGGGCTCAAGCTCCTAATTTCCTCAGAACTACAACCATCCCTTCACTGTTTCCCAACACCCAATAGAAATGAAATTCAATAAATTATTCTGCCACAACAATGGTTGGGGAGGGCATATTGAGGTGCCAGGAAAGGGCCCTCTGCCCTTCTCTTCCTGCCAAAGGGGCCCCTGAGCCTTCTGAGGCTGGTGATGCCACCACCACCAGGCCATGCTGCTGCTGCCCCCAAAGCTTTGGTGTCACCGTGTGCTAGTCAAGAATCTCCCACTCCCCCGACGACACAGGTGCTTGCTTCTACCTCCACTGGCAGCTTCCTTGCAACCAGTTCTTGAAAAGGATACCTGAAGACAAACCTGAGTAACAAATGCTTTGCTGTTTTTCTTGTTCCCAGCTCCTCTAGCTGCTTAAGTATTGCTACTGGAACAAACTCATGAGGTTGACCCTTCCTCCTCTTAGAAAGAGTTCTTTCCCAGGAGCCTCCAAGACTCCTAAAACATACAATTCAGGCCCTACTGGGCCAGCCCTCAGGGGGCCTGGCTTGTGTGTATTTGTTTGCATTCCTGGGGGAGATATGGATCCAAGTACCTTTAATAGCCAGAATTAGTTACTATACTGTTCTTATGTTGGCTGATACAGTCTTAGCATTTTCAGATATCTTAGTCTTATCTCAGACATGTTGGTTCTGTTAGAATCTGACAAAGAAATGGTACAATGGCAAAAAAAAAAAAAAAAAAAATTTATAACTCTCATTTTAATTACTCCCAGATCCTTTTTTTTTTTTTTTTTGTACAACTGGCTGGCTGGCTGGCTGACTGATTCAACGTAAATATTCAGAAGGGTGGGACCGTTTATAACCATAGAAACAAATACAGGACTTTTACCCTAAGCTATGCTGGATGGTTAAACAAACACTGGGACTAGACAGCTGACATTGTCCTCCAGTCTTTGTAACTGTGTTTCTGGAGAGTCCCCCAGACAGAGCTCCAACGTCCTCATCCAGCTAGCAGATTGGCTCCTTTGTTAGGCCATCACATTATTCAGAATTTTTTGAACATTTTATAGACCATATTAAATAGATGGGCTAATGTCAAAATCAATTATTTTTATAACTCAGTCTTGAGAAGTGAAACATTATTTATTATAGTAACTATGAAACAGATGTGGTAATATATGTCCTAATTCAATAAAAAAATCCACTAAAACAGCCATCTCATGATTTTCCCAAGAACACAAGGTTACATTTGATGGGTCTGGTTCCAAACAGAAATTCACACAAAGTGTGTTAGAGTACATTTAGCAAATATGAAAGATTTAGATCCTAAAGAGAAATGGGAAAATAAAACATCATATTGGGGGAAGAATCTCCCAATCTAAGCAGATGTTGAGAAAACACAAGAAGGCCTGGGCTACACCTTATGGGGCAGTGCAAAAACCAGCAACTTATCCAGTGAGGTGCTTGGGCATACCTCAGCATCACAGAGATGGGCAGGACCCCAGGGTTGGCAGAAAAACAACTCCTGCTAAGGGAGATTGTCAACATGGCTTTTGACATAGGGATGAAGTAATGGGTTGGGTATGAATGCAAGTCATTTCTTTTCAACATCTGTCAGTTTGCAGCCTTCCCTTCTCTTAAATTGTCTTCACTTTGCCATTAGCTTCAGCAAGGTGATCTTCAGGGGTTGAGACTTGATTTTTGCATTTTAAAAAATCATCATAATCTCTTTTTGTGTGTGTGTGTGCTTAGAAAAAGCATTTATTTGAGCCTAAATTTGTTGTGAACTATAACCGTTATAAATTTAAAAACCAAGGTTTTTCTTTTTTTTAATCATAACATTTATAACATTTATTTATTTATTTTTCCATTTATTTTTATTAGTTGGAGGCTAATTACTTTACAGTATTGTAGTGGTTTTTGCCATACATTGACATGAATCAGCCATGGATTTACATGTATTCCACATCCCGATCCCCCCTCCCACTTCCCTCCCCACCCCATCCCTCTGGGTATTCCCAGTGCACCAGCCCCGAGCACTTGTCTCATGCATCCAACCTGGACTGGTGATCTGTTTCACCCTAGATAATATACATGTTTCGATGCTGTTCTCTCAAAACATCCCACCCTCGCCTTCTCCCACAGAGTCCAAAAGTCTTAAGAATCCTCGCTGTGTTTCCACCTGAGTGGAAGAAAGAGAACAGAGGTATGTTCCAAATGGAATATGCCAATATTTTAAGCAAGGACTACCAAAAAAAAAATGCTTACAGAAAAGCAGACAAATAACTAAGTTATTAAAGTCAGTTTTTTTCTTTGCCATGACAACTGCAACCTTCTTGTTTAATTACAGATGATTTTACATCTGTAGGATGATTACATCATCCTAATTTACAAAATATATTTCTGAAAAGTTATATATGTTTTAGATACACATAATATATGTATCTAAAACATACACATATATATATAGGTGTACATTTATATATAGTATATATGTATAAGGAAGAATCTATAAAAGATTACAAATTCACAATTATACTTGGCCACTTATCTTCAATGGTGTATTTGCAACATTTCATATCTCTGATCTTTGACCAACTTGAATTAAATAACTTCTAATTGGAGATGAATAGTTTCTGGTTTGTATTACTTAATATTTATTTTCTTTGTTTCAATATTAAGAAGTGTATCAGAACTATGTTTCTTATTACTAGTAGCAACATTTTATAGAACTGTAATGGAAACATTATAAAATATATATATCCAATATTTAATGATACAAACTTCTTTGGGGATAAATAAAGTGATGATGTCAAAATGAAATTGTTGTCTGGCAGGCAGCTATAAAAATAATGACTTGAAATACTGAGTCATTAGCTGATGCACTAAAATCTAAATCTGGTGTGTAAAAGCCACTTGTGGAGTCAACATATAATTTTTTAAAGTGCTCATATTTTGAAATTAACATTGCCATATTTGGGGAATGACTGCAAGTTTAGGAAATCCACTTCTTGTACTTTTATCTTTAGAAATCACTGTTCTTACATGAGAAAATAATGTGACTCACTAGGCTGCAAAAAGAAATGCAAAAAGGCAAGATGGTTGTCTGAGGAGGCCTTGTAAATAGCTAAGAATAGAAGAGAAGTAAAAGGCAAAGAAGAAAAGGAAAAATATATCCATCTTAGTGCAGAATTCCAGAGAATAGCAAGAAGAGATAAGAAAGCCTTCCTAACTGATCAATGCAACGAAATAGAGGAAAACAATAGAATGGAAAAGACTAAAGATCACTTCAAGAAAATTAGAGATACAAAGGGAACATTTCGCAAAAAGATGGGCACAATAAAGGACAGAAATGGTATGAACCTAACAGAAGCAGATGGTATTAAGTAGAGGTGGCAAGAATACACAGAAGAATTATACAAAAAAAATCTTAATGACCCAGATAACCACAATGGTGTGATCACTCACCTAGAGCCAGACCTTTTGGAATGTGAAGTCAAGTGGGCCTTAAGAAGCATCACTACGATCAAAGCTAGTGGAGGTGATAGAATTCTAGTTGAGCTGTTTCAAATCCTGAAAGATGATACTGTGAAAGTGCTACACTCAATATGCCAGCAAATTTGGAAAACTCAGCAGTGGCCACAGGACTGGAAAAGGTCAGTTTTCATTCCAATCCCAAAGAAGGGCAATGCCAAAGAATGTTCAAACTACCACACAATTGCACTCCTTTCACATGTAGCAAAGTAATGCTCAAAGTTCTCCAGGTGAGGCTTCAACAGTATGTGAACTGAAAACTTCCAGATGTTCAAGCTGGATTTAGAAAAGGCAGAGGAACCAGAAATCAAATTGCCAACATCCGTTGGATCATAGACAAAGCAACAGAGTTCCAGAAAATCATCTACTTCTGCTTCATTGACTATACCAAAGTCTTTGACTGTGTGGATTACAATAAACTGTGGAAATTTCTCAAAGCGATGGGAATACCAGACCACCTTACCTGCCTCCTGAAAAACCTGTTTGCAGGTTTCAAGAAGCAACAGTTAAAACCAGACATGGAACAATGGACTGGTTTCAAATTGGGAAAGAACTATGACAAGGGTGTATATTGTCACTCTACTTATTTAACTTATATGCAGAGTGGTGGTGGTGGTTTAGTCGCTAAGTCCTGTCCGACTCTTGCAATCCCGTACTGTAGCCTATCAGGCTCCTCTGTCCAGGGGATTCTCCAGGCAAGAATACTGGAGTGGGTTGCCATTTCCTTCTCCAGGGGAACTTCCCGACCCAGGAACTGAACCTGGGTCTCCTGCATTGCAGGCAGATGATATTCTTATGCAGAATACATCATGTGAAATGCCAGGCTGGATGAAGCAATAGCTGGAATCAAGATTGCTGAGAGAAATATCAGTGACCTCAGATATGCAGATGACACCACCCTTATGGCAGATAGTGTAGAGGAACTAAAGAATCTCTTTATGAAAGTGAAAGAGGAGAGTGAAAAAGCTGGCTTAAAACTCAGCATTCAAAAACTAATATCATGGCATCTGGACCCATCACTTCATGGCAAATAGATGGGGAAACAATGGAAACAATGAAAGACTTTTCTTTTCATAGGCTCCAAAGTCACTGCAGATGGTGACTGCAGCCATGAAATTAAAACATTTGAGCTCCTTGGAAGAAAAGCTATGATGAACCTACACAGCATATTAAAAAGCAGAGACATTACTTTACTAACAAAGGTCTGTCTAGTCAAAGCTATGGTGTTTCCAGTAGTCATGCATGGATGTGAATGTTGGACCATAAAGAAAGCTGGGCACCAAAGAATTGATGCTTTTGAACTGTGGTGTTGGAGAAGACCCTTAAGAGTCCCTTGGACTGCAAGGAGATCAAACCAGTCAATCCTAAAGGAAATCAGTCCTGAATATTCATTGGAAGGACTGATGCTGAAGTTGAAGCTCCAATACTTTGGCCACCTCATGTGAAGGGCCATCTTGTTAGAAAAGACCCTCACGCTGAGAAAGATTGAAAGCAAGAGGAGAAGGGGATGACAGAGGATGAGATGGTTGGATGGCATCACCAACTCAATGGACATGAGTTTGAGCAAGCTCCTGGAGATGGTGAAGGACAGGGAAGCCTGTCTGCTGCATCCACTGGGTTGCAAAGAGTTGGACATGACTGAGCAACTGAAGAACAAACAACAAAGACTGCAAGCTAGAGAAAATCCATTTTGTAAAGAAATTCTGCTATATAAACAGTAACGTTAAGGCATCTAACCTTTAATGATGCCTATATTTTCTATTGTGGCTTAGCAATATGATATTCTTATTAATTAAATCCCTAATTAGAAGATGAAGTTGCTTTATATGCTACACACTTCACTAATTTCTACTCCCCCATCCTTTTTTTTTTAATTTTAAGTTCAACAAATATTCATTGAGCTCATCTTCTGTAGGCATTGTGTAAAAAGGTACTTAGACAACAACACCCTGGCCTTTCCTTAGGGGGCTTCCTTGGGTTATCAATTTCAAAGATTTTGAATGCCACGCATATGCTCAACAGAAAAATCGTATTGAATCAATGTAGTCTTAGTTGATTCAGAAGATACTTCCAGATCTTTCAGTCACTAAAGTCATGTTATGAGCGCCATTTATCATGGTACAATCAAAGCCTTGACATTCTAGTTAATAGTTTTCAATTTGGTAGTTTGCAGCTAAAAGTGTATTGCTTGTTGAACACAGCACTTTAGA
This sequence comes from Cervus canadensis, assembly GCF_019320065.1. Classification (NCBI taxonomy): domain Eukaryota; kingdom Metazoa; phylum Chordata; class Mammalia; order Artiodactyla; family Cervidae; genus Cervus; species Cervus canadensis. The sequence continues at coordinate 61,730,306 of NC_057391.1, read as the reverse complement.
GCTGAGAATATCGGAATACAATGAAGGCTTGAAAACAATGACTTTCATGAGCTGTTTAGAGGAAAAGAAAGCTGAATGTCTTCTCGTATAAATGGGAAACAATGTCATTTACCATTCATTCAATAGAATTTATTGAATGCTTATGATACAAAGCTAGGTATCCACTTTGTTAAGTGACCCTTTGCTTCCACAGAAGCCAATATAGTTGTCTGTCTTATACCAGGGTATTCTCCTCCTTCTGTTAGAGAAGCTGCTCCAAGAATAACAAGTTACCATTGATTGAGCACCTGTGTTGTCCAGGCATTATTCTAGCATCTTACAAAATTACCTCTGATTCTTACAATAGAATTGCAAAGTAGGTTTTATTTTATTTATTATTATTATTTTTTATTGGAGTATAATTGCTTTACAATGTTGTGTTAATTTCTGCCATACAACAAAGTGAATCAGCTCTATAAGTATATATATATTCTCTTCTCTTGAACCTTCCTTCCCCACCTCTTCCAGCCCTCTAGGTCATCACAGAGCACCAAGCTGAGCCCCCTCTGCTATACGGCAGCTTCCCACTAGCTCTCTCTTTTATACATGGCAATGTACCTATGTCAGTGGTATTCTCCCAGTGCGTCCTACCTTCCCCTTCTCCCCATGGTGTCTACATGTCCATTCTCTATGTCTGCATGTATTCCTGTCCTGCAAATAGGTTCATTTGTACTATTTTTCTAGATCCCTTATATATGTATTAACATGTGATATTTGTTTTATTATTCCTCTTTACAGAAATAAATTCAAAAAAGTAATGCCAAGCTTCCTTCAAGTCTCTCTAGTATTTAGTGACAGAGTCAGAATTTGAACCCAGGCTGGTTTGATTCCAAAATCTTATTTCCAGTTTTAAAAAATGAGTATATTGCTTCATTTAGATTCAGTTCTACTTTTCAGGAAGTGCCTCTTTTTCTTACAAGGCTGTATTTCAGAGAAGTAACATCAAATGGGTAGGGCACACAGGCTGAGGGTTTCCCTCAAAAGACCTCACGGATATGGGAAATGACTCTGCTCAAGAAAGGCAATCTGAAAGGATATTAGAAGGGAAATGAGATGATATAACTGGTAGACAGTGAATTCCTTCCTCTTGGTAACTTAAATGTGCCAGAGGAGAGTTAACCGGGAGAATAACTGTTTCTCAATCTTAGAGTTCTCCAAAGTCAAAATTTGAAAAGATGGCAACCTAATGGGCCAAAGATGAGACTAGGACTGACATAAAGATGTGGTTAAACTGAGGAAAAGCTGAAAGAGAAACTCTCAAGGTCTAATAGTAGATAGATGCTTTTGTTGATTCATACCATATTTTTTCTTCAGGGGTGTGGGAATTTTTTTTTTTATTATCCTGTTTAAGTGCTACAGAATAAAGGAAAGAATATAGCATTTAGGGTTAATTGAACTTTTAGTGTGACTTTATGGAAAGGATGCTTGCCTCAGTCCCAGGAGCTCTGGGAAAGAGTCAGGACAAGCCACCTAGAAGTCTCCTGTGAGCCATACTCTTTACACATTACTCAAAAGTATTTACTACTGATTACTAATTTACTACACATCATTGATAAATGTTTACTAAATATGAATTGACTATACAGTATTGTGTATTTTCTAATTACTAATTTATTGTTAATTCTTTTTTTTTTCAGTTTTTTTATTTTTTTTTAAATTTTTTTTTATCCTTTTCACATTTATTAGTATGTACACATATATATATATATATATATTTTTGGTCATACATTGATATGAATCAGCCACAGATTTACACGTATTCCCCATCCCGATCCCCCCTCCCACCTCCCTCTCCACCCGATTCCTCTGGGTCTTCCCAGTGCACCAGGCCCGAGCACTTGTCTCATGCATCCCACCTGGGCTGGTGATCTGTTTCACAATAAATAGTATACATGCTGTTCTTTTGAAATATCCCACCCTCACATTCTCCCACAGAGTTCAAAAGTCTGTTCTGTATTTCTGTGTCTCTTTTTCCGTTTTGCATATAGGGTTATCGTTACCATCTTTCTAAATTCCATATATATGTGTTAGTATGCTGTAATGTTCTTTACCTTTCTGGCTTACTTCACTCTGTATAAGGGGCTCCAGTTTCATCCATCTCATTAGAACTGATTCAAATGAATTCTTTTTAATGGCTGAGTAATATTCCATGGTGTATATGTACCACAGCTTCCTTATCCATTCATCTGCTATGGGCATCTAGGTTGCTTCCATGTCCTGGCTATTATAAACAGTGCTTGTGATGAACATTGGGGTGCACGTGTCTCTTTTCAGATCTGGTTTCCTCAGTGTGTATGCCCAGGAGTGGATTGCTGGGTCATATGGCAGTTCTATTTCCAGTTTTTAAAGAAATCTCCACACTGTTCTCCATAGCGGTGTACTAGTTTGCATTCCCACCAACAGTGTAAGAGGGTTCCCTTTTCTCCACACCCTCTCCAGCATTTATTGCTTGTAGACTTTTGGATAGCAGCATCCTGACTGGCGTGTAATGGTACCTCATTGTGGTTTTGATTTGCATTTCTCTAATAATGAGTGATGTTGAGCATCTTTTCATGTGTTTGTTAGCCATCTGTATGTCTTCTTTGGAGAAATGTCTGTTTAGTTTTTTGGCCCATTTTTTGAATGGGTCATTTATTTTTCTGGAATTGAGCTGCAGGAGTTGCTTGTATATTTTTGAGATTAATCCTTTGTCTGTTGCTTCGTTTGCTATTATTTTCTTCCAATCTGAGGGCTGTCTTCTCACCTTGCTTATAGTTTCCTTTGTAGTGCAAAAGCTTTTAAGTTTCATTAGGTCCCATTTGTTTAGTTTTGCTTTTATTTCCAATATTCTGGGAGGTGGGTCATAGAGGATCTTGCCGTGATTTATGTCGGAGAGTGTTTGCCTATGTTCTCCTCTAGGAGTTTTATAGTTTCTGGTCTTACATTTATATCTTTAATCCATTTTGAGTTTATTTTTGTGTATGGTGTTAGAAAGTGTTCTAGTTTCATTCTTTTACAAGTGGTTGACCAGTTTTCCCAGCACCACTTGTTAAAGAGGTTGTCTTTTTTCCATTGTATATCCTTGCCTCCTTTGTCAAAGATAAGGTGTCCATAGGTCCGTGGATTTATCTCTGGGCTTTCTATTCTGTTCCATTGATCTATATTTCTGTCTTTGTGCCAGTACCATACTGTCTTGATGACTGTGGCTTTGTAGTAGAGTCTGAAGTCAGGCAGGTTGATTCCTCCAGTTCCATTCTTCTTTCTCAAGATTACTTTGGCTATTCGAGGTTTTTTGTATTTCCATACAAATTGTGAAATTCTTTGGTCTAGTTCTGTGAAAAATACCGTTGGTAGCTTGATAGGGATTGCATTGAATCTATAGATTGCTTTGGGTAGAATAGCCATTTTGACAATATTGATTCTTCCAATACATGAACACGGTATGTTTCTCCATCTGTTTGTGTCCTCTTTGATTTCTTTCATCAGTGTTTTATAGTTTTCTATGTATAGGTATTTTGTTTCTTTAGGTAGATATACTCCTAAGTATTTTATTCTTTTTGTTGCAATGGTGAATGGTATTGTTTCTTTAATTTCTCTTTCTGTTTTTTCATTGTTAGTATATAGGAATGCAAGGGATTTCTGTGTGTTAATTTTATATCCTACAACTTTACTATATTCATTGATTAGCTCTAGTAATTTTCTGGTAGAGTTTTTAGGGTTTTCTATGTAGAGGATCATGTCATCTGCAAACAGTGAGAGTTTCACTTCTTCTTTTCCTATCTGGATTCCTTTTACTTCTTTTTCTGCTCTGATTGCTGTGGCCAAAACTTCCAACACTATGTTGAACAGTAGTGGTGAGAGTGGGCACCCTTGTCTTGTTCCTGATTTCAGGGGAAATGCTTTCAATTTTTCACCATTGAGGGTGATGCTTGCTGTGGGTTTGTCATATATAGCTTTTATTATGTTGAGGTATGTTCCTTCTATTCCTGCTTTTTGGAGAGTTTTAATCATAAATGAGTGTTGAATTTTGTCAAAGGCTTTCTATTATATTTTCTAATTACTAATTTATTACTAATTAGATTTACATCTGAGATGTCACCTGAGGCTGAATGCTTCTTGGAGAGTTTGATAAACTTGGTTTAAAATGGGCTTCTCTTGTGGCTCAGCCAGTAAAGAATCTGCCGGCAGTGCAGGCGTAAAATACTGATTTCAAGGCTTATGAGAATCCAGAGCAACACGACCTTGAATACTGGACTTGAATTCCCAATTATCTATAAATAATTGGGAATTTATTTTTTTCAAGATCCTCTCTGTTTCCACATCTGAGTCTGTGCTGTGTATAATCTTGTGCAGAGAATTAAAGCTTGCACAATTTTTTTAGACTTGACTGAACTCAGAGAAGACTATCTTCAGAAATATCTTTTTGGTAACTGAATATGTAACAAGTGAATCTACAACCATATACATCTAAAGTTACAACAATGAACCAGGGGATAAAAATTATTGGGTTCATAAGATACATATGTGAAGTAATGATAAATGTGAAGAGAACTTTAGCATAGCCATGGCATAGAAAAAGGAGGAATTTTGAATCTTGATTCAGTCTTAGCTGGATAGTTTGTATGACAGTGTGTATAACTGGCAATACAGACCCATCTATAGAAACATAAGGAAATTCAGGAAGAAGCTTGGGGGAGGGGAGTATATCTCAGAGATAATTATATATCAAGGAAGCAGAAAAGACCTACAGTTAGCAAATATCTTTATCAATTTGTTCCCTCAAGAAACTTGAGAAAGCACAAAAGGAAATAAAGAGGAAAATAGGTCAGGCAGGATATAATTCGTGACTCTGTTGTCGGGGATCACACATAATTCAATACATGCTTTAGAATCCATTGGATATTATTTTATGGCATAGAAGATGAGGACCCAAAAAGCAGGTACTTTTTCAAAGATTATATTGGAAGGCAGGAAGGACAGAAACCTCTGAAAATAACCAGAATGAATCAATTTCAGGATTCTGAGCAAAGGAAGGTTAAAAGTCAGTAAATCAATGAGGCCATAGTTCACTTTGTATATTTGTCATCATTTCCTTGCTTGTTCTTTCACTGTTTTAATTGATGTTCAGAATTACTGTTCAAGGTATTTACTGAAGACACTTGCTTATATCCAATTACATAGGAAATAAGCAAGAGTGTAGATGGTTGAAATCCTAAATGGGAAGAGAAGCTGAGAATTTTCTAATTTTGAGGGTCAACTGCATTCACTGTATATTAAAAAAATTAAATACACTAAAGTTAACAAATCTCAAGTGACAATACATTTATACATATATCCTTCAAGCTGAAAAGCTTCATTTATTGTAATGCAGATATATTGGAAATAAAAAAATTCTAGCTTTATCTTCTAATTTGCTTTCATTTTTGATAGATAAAATTTTCTCTGAAGATTGAATTATATATTAGTAGCTTTTGACCTTCAGCTCTTTAAATACATCATTCCATTGTTCTCTACATGCATAAGTTTGGCTGAGAAGTCATTTTTAATTCTTACTTTAATGAGTAAAGTATCTCCATCAAAGAGGTACTTTTGAGATTTTTATCTTTATTTTTTGTTTTCAGCAGTTTTTCATGTGCCTAAGTGTGATTTTCTTTGCATTTATCTGCCTGGATAAGTGAATAGGTTGATTATGACTATTATATCTTCAAATAATGCTTCTACCTTGTTCTTTTTCTTCTCTACCTCTGATATTCAAACTACATATACATTAGGTTGTTTTACTGTATTCTGTATATCTCTTACACTCAGTTTCATCACTTTTTTTATTTTTCTCTTTGATTTTCAGTCTGAGTGTTGTCTTGTTGACACTTTCCTGCTGTGTCTTGAGTGCTCTTAAGTACATCCACTAAGTTTTTAATTTCATTTACGGGCATACCTCAGTGATATTAAAGGCTTGGTTCCAGACTACCACAATAAAGTGAATATCATAGTAAAACAAGTGACACAAATTTTTTAGTTTCCAAGTGCATATAAAAGTATATTTATACCATACAGTAGTCTATTAAGTGTGCAACAGCATTATGTCTAAAATCTTGTAGATGCCTTAATTAAAAAACAATGTTATAAAAAATCATGCCAATAGAATTGCACAGTACAGGGTTGCCACAAACCTTCGAATCATTAAAAAAAAATAACATCTGGGATGCACAAGAAATTGAAGTGCAATTTAAAAAAGATTTGCTTTGTTTTCAGTTGTGGAAGATCTATCTGATTGTATAGGTTTCAATTTCATACTAAAATTATTAATATTAATCCTTTCAACCATTGTGTCCATCTTCTCCTATACTTTATTTAACATATTTATTATAATTCTTTTTTTTGTTTTGTCTTCCGATTCCAACATTTAAATTATCTGTAAGTCTGTTCCTGTTGACTGTTTTTGGTCTTGATCTTTGTCCTTGTGGTTCTTCACATGTCCTTTTTTTTTTTTTTAATTTTATGCCAGACTTTGTATATAACTAATTGTAGAGATTGAAATTTATATTTTTTCTCCTCAGAAAGGGTTTTCCCTTTCTAGATCCAACCAGAAAGTGAGATTTTTAGCTTTAATTAAACTCTATCTACCTCTGGTTTCAAATATCTCAAGGGAGAAACCTTCCCAACTTTTGACTGAAAGCTTAGCAAGGCTCCATATCATTTTCCCATCGCTAAAGACTGAGTCAGTGTGCTGTCTGGCAGTTTTGAGCTGTGTTCTCCAACCTTCTGGTCCATGATCTGGCAAATATTTTAAATTCCTTGAGGAGAAGACCAGCCTTGTGTTGATGAAATCTTCCTTCTTCCTGTACTACTTTGTCTTCCAAATATTGCTGGATAAAGAGGGATTTTAGTGTGACTTTTAGAAGCGTTCTAGCTTTCTATGCAGATTTGGATTCAGCAAATGAACTCTGAGAGAAAGTGGTCACCATATTTCATAAGCCTGAAATTTCTACTTTGTTACAATTGTCCTATAAGATCACCAAAACCTTGTTGGTTTCTCTTCTCTCCTGCCCAATCTTCAATTCTTACCCCAAATTTGCAAATACCCCTAGATAAGAAATTGACTAGCAATATTTTTTTTTGCTTTGGAAGGGCTTGCTACTCTCTGGTTTAGTTCATTCAGTGTTCTAAAAATGTATATACTAAAAATTGCATAAAAAGATATATAAAATTATATATGTAAGACATATATACAGAATTGACTTTCATTGAAGTAGTTGTGTTCTGTAAAATCACCACTAACATTGAATTAGCAAATACTGAATTGCTGTCCCTAGGGGAAATCGATGATTTGGTTATTTAATACAATTTGTTGGTTCATTAGCATTGAACTTACGGCCATCTTAAACCTGAGTGAAACTTATCTCACACATGTATTTCCTCCATAATGCACACACAGCCTTTGCGTGCTGAGGAACACTGGATAGCATGTCAATACTACACTTGGAGCCCATTTTAAAATAGCAAAGTCACCAACAAAACCCACAAAAATACAAAAAATAGACTATGACACTGAACAGACTGTGAAAAGGATGCTTGTTTATAGTATGAGCTGAAACAAGAAGCAGAGTGTTGCCTTATTTAACCTCAGGTGGGAACATGCATATTGCATGACTCAAATGTTTTGCCACTGTGTGCATGAGCTTGTCACAGATGACCACAGTACTGTGAGCTTTGATTTTAGCATTAAAAATAAGTTTAGTGGCTAGGAGAAATCTCTAGGAAATTCACAAATAATAAGGAACAACTTATATTTATGTAAAAGTAATATATATATTTAATAGATAAATATAATCTTTAAAATTATACTTATATATAAATGTATACTTTTATATGTTACATATGTTTTAAAATAAGTTGCATGTGTGTGTGTATATATATAATTTTTTTCAAATTATCTGCCTTTTTTAGCTGTTACTGTGGGAGGAGTGTTCTGTTGCTTTCTATTCCATCCTACTTAGAAACAAAAGTCCAAAATCCCCATTTTAACTTTTTTTAAATTTCATAATAGTATTATTTTCTGCTAAAAAGATTGGTTGCTAAAGCTCTTCAGAGTTAACTGTGAGATTTAGATTTGGCGATAGCTGGATAAGAGTTTTTGATACCTTGATTTATTTATTCTGATTATGAACATCACCTCACCTATACAGTTCCATTCTGACTCAGTTAAGTTTTGTCTTTTCATTGGTCTACTTTTAGGAAAGCTGGTGATAACTCTTGGTAGACAGTTATTAAAATGGATAATATCAATATGAACCTTTCTGTAATTTGTTAAGAACATTCCATGGGGCTGTTGTGGGTTTCTTTTAAAACGCTGCTCTCTAAAATAGATTTAGAGTCATTTCAGAATGGGAGCACCCCTCCCGTGTGGGAGCTGAACAAATGTCCTCACATCTGGTTTTCAGAGAAAAGAGCAGAGAACAAGCTCCTGGGCAGATGGGGAACATATAGAAGAAAGAACAATCTGGGAGGACGGAGGAGTATGGAAGGACTTGAGGCAGTCAAGAATCAAGGAGCGCAGAAAAGCCTGTTCAAAGCTTTCTTAATTACTCTACATCTTCACTCCTGAGTCAGGAACCACTGGAGTAGGAATGGAAGGCAACCCATTCCAATATTCTTGCCTGGAACATTCCATGGACAGAGGATCCTGGTGGGCTACTGCCAGTGGGGTCACAAAAAGTTGGACACAACAGAGTGACTGAACATGCACTCCAGTCCACCTCCTTCCTATGTGGATCTATGTGGGTTTTCAGACATTCATGGAAATGGGAGTGAAGCCTGTAGAAAGCAGAGACTCTATTGTAAGAATTGCCATTAAGTAAATGAGAGAAGTTCTCACTGGGAGAAGGCATAGAAGTAGCCTTTGAAAACAGGGCTGAAAGAGAGTCCCCAGGCCAGAAGGGATCCCGGTGAAGAGTCAATTACAGGACCACTGCTAGGGATCTTGCAGACCCAAAGACAAGGAGAGTTTTTATTTCTTCCCTGGTGACATTGAGAATGATCTTGGGAGAAAGTCCTCTCAGAGTTGGAGGCCTACTAAATTCAATCAATGCATAACAGCTAAGTTCTAATGCTTTCTGAGCCAGTTTCCTATTGATAAATCCCCTTTATGCAGTATGCATCTGAAAGTATGAAGAGTTGGACTGTCCACTGGGCCGTTTTTCGTTTTTCCTCTTCAGGTTTGCTGAGTAGGAACTCATGCATGTAAAGAGTTAACCATTTTTCTTTCCCTCACTTTATCACTTTATGTAGACAAAGTGACCTATGAATGCTTTGGCCAGGTATCTCTCTTCTACCTTGGAAAAAGCATCTATTGCCCTGCTGGAACTTTTCCCACATTTCCCTTTCAAGTGTCCTTATAAGGCAGAACAGACAGGAGAAGAGAATCATTTCAAGATGATGAAATGGCTACGAGCCCACAGCTAGAGGGAAAAAGATTTTCCCTTAATCAGATGAAAAAACAGTAACATTCTATCATAATATATGTAATCTGTTTACAAACACTGTAAATAAATATATATACAGTAAGTCCCCTACATACAAATGAGTTCATTCCGTGAGTGTGTTCGTTAAGTCCAATTTGTTCGTTAAGTCCTGCAAAGTTAGCCCAGGTACCCAACCAACACAATTGACTATATAGTACTGTAATAGTTTATAATACTTTCCACACAAATTATACAGAAAAAATAAAACATTTTAAATCTTACGCTACCTTGAAAAGTACAATAGTACCAACTATATCACTGCTGCTTTTATGCTTGCTTCCAGACATTCTGGGCTTGAAATAAAGATAATGCACTACTATATTCTTCATAGTACTGTGCAGTATAATATACAAAAGCACAACCACTTGTAGAGATGCATGCATGTGACAGTGTATGCCAGACATGGGAATTAACCTAAATGAATGGACATGCGAATACACGTTCTCATCTTTGAAAGTCTGCAACTTGAAGGTTCACATGTAAGAGACTTATTGTATAAATGTATGTGTGTATATGTGTATATTTATATATATGTGATTTGCTAAGGGAGTCGCACACAGGGCCTCTTAGATATGCCTCACTCCCTGGAACTTGCAGGCAGACCATCCCAAGAGAAGAAAATAAAAATCTATAGATAGATCCCAAAGGGTACTGATGTACTTTGAGGGACTTGGTAGGATGAAGATTCTACAGTTTCACTTAAAAATGTTGCAGGAGTTCTGAAAACACACTGAACCCATCATATGATATCTCAGGAATTAGGGGTCAAAAAATATTCATTATGCCAAAAGAAATAAATATAGATGTCCACAGAAAACTTGTACGAGAATGTTCATGGCAACATTACTCAAAATAGCCAGAGTGAAAGTAACCTAATGCCCGTCAGCTGATGAATGGATAAACAGATGTGGTATATCCATATAATGGAGTATTGTTGTTGTTTTGTTGCTCGGTCATGTCCGACTCTGTGACAGCATGGACTGCCGCCAGCAGGCTCCTCTATCCATGGGATTTTCCAAGCAAGAATACTGGAGTGGGTTGCCATTTCCTTCTCCAGGGGATCTTCCTGACCCAGGGATCAAATCCAGGTCTCCTGCATTGGTAGGCGGGTTGTTGTTCTTTTTACCACTGAGCCATAAAAAGAAATAGACTGGGAAGCCCCATTCAGCCATAAAAAGGAATGGACTGGTGATTCATGCTGTATAACATGGATGAACTTTGAAAATGTTATGCTAAGTGAAATAAGCTAGCCACAAAAGGCCATCTACTGTATTATTCCATTTAAATGAAATATCCAGAATAGACATGCCTACAGGTTCAGAAAATAGGTTAGTAGTTGCCAGGAACTAGGGTAGGATAGGGGAAGACTGCTAATGAGGACAAGGCTTCTTTTGGGGATGATGAAAATGTTCCAAAACCAAATGAGATAATGGTTGTACAACTCTGAATATACTAAAAACCATTGCATTATATAATTTTACTTGGTAAATTCTATAGTATATGCAAGAAAAGCTATAGCAAAAAACAAACAAAGGAAAAATCACATATGCCCAAGAAAGAATGATGGCAAATCATGGAATTTGGGATTCCTGACTTTAGGAAAGACCCTGGAGGTCATCTGCTTTGACTTACCACACATCTGAATGCTGCTAAAGAAAATCACAGGCTTGAATGAACTGATGCTATAAGTTTCATCCTTATTTTGGGCCCTTAAACTGACTATTATTATTTTACCTTTCTTTCACATTACCACAATTATGCTAACCCTTTGTGACAGTCTCCATAAAATACTTATACAGCCTTTATCCCCCAACTCTGAGCCATTCATCTCTTATATCACAGAAGGATATGTTGTCACTGGGCATTTTTATCTTATTGACCAGTCGTTACTCACTCCATATGCCTGTACATTTCCTCTTATCTCTGAGAGAACCCCTTCTGTTCAAGATCAAAGGCCATCCTCTTTCTCGGTCTCCCACCTCCTTCTGGTCTCCTGCCACTTCCCATCTCCTCATTTCCCCCACAACCTCATGCTCTAGACATTTAAACCATTTGGTTCCCTGATAAGCTATGGGTTCCTCCCCCATGCCCTTTGCATAAACAACCACCTCCTCTTTACCCCGAATGTCCTCCTTGTGGACCATTGCTTATTGAACAGCATGATCCACAAAAACAAAACAAAACAGAACAAAACTCCTACTTACCCCTCAAATACACTCAAGCATCATTTTCTCCATATAATCTCTGGTTCCTCTTTTAGGGCTTCTCTGGTGGTTCAGACAGTAAAGAATCTGACTGTAATGTGGGAGACCCAGGTTCGATCCCTGGGTGGGGGAAGATCCCCTGGAGAAGGAAATGTCAACCCACTTCAGTATGTTTGCCTGGAGAATTCCATGGACATAGGAGACTGGTGGTCTATATTCCCTAGGGCCTCAAAGAACTGGACATGACTGAGCAACTAACACTAACAACTAACCACCTCTACCATTGCATTGATTTTCTCTTTTAAAGCTTGGCACATGTTCCTTTGATTGCACATTATTATACCACATTGTCACTATTGGTTTGTTTACTTGGTGGACTCTTTAAACTGTGAGCTTTTTGGAGGAGGAAGCTTTTTCCCTTCTGTCTATGTCTCTCAGCATCTACAGGACATTTGCACAAAAGATGTTTGATGAAACAGTAAAGGGAATTTTCATTACATAACCCTAATTGATGGATATTTAGTCCTAACCTGAAAGTTTTCTGTTATGGGGCCCTCATTCCTTTGTGAGACAGCCCCTTCATGCATGGAACATTGCAATAATTAGGAAAGTTTTCCTTATATTGAGCCCAAATGTTCTTCTCTTTAATGTTTTCTCATTAATTCTGGCTCCCCCTTGTAGAACATAGATCAAGCTGTTCCTCTTCAATACGATAGGTCTATTAAATGTTGCCAATCACTTTCAAATACACTTCTCCGGGCACACACAGGGTAAAGGCGTTTTGTCTTCTTCAGGCTAAATATCCTCACTTGCTTAAGGGACTCTTCATTAATTTCCCACACATCTCTTATGGCCTGCTCTACTTCTGCGGATGCTTTCTAGTAGGTCAATTTCCTGATTGAAATACCTCTCAGAACTCCTTCTGGTTCCTGGAAGTGATCTGAAGAGAGGGAAGAGAGCAGGACTAGACATTCACTCAGGGCTTTGTTCCTGTCCATGCAGATGAACCCTGTCACATCCTTGCAGTGAACTAAAACTTCCAGGCTTTTGCAGATGACCTGTGGCATGATCCATCTCCCCATCCACTACCACCTGGAGTGTTTATATGGTCAAGTGAGAAAAGTGAAGACATCATTAGAACTCTGGATTCCTGAGTTAGAGCGTGTGTGCTGTGCTCAATCATGTCTAACCGTTTGTGACCCCATGGACTGCAGCACACCAGGCCTCCCTGTCCATCATCAACTCCTGGAATTTACCCAAACTCATGTCCATTGAGTCGGTGATGCCATCCAACCATCTCATCCTCTGTCGTCCCCTTCTCTTCCTGCCCTCAATCTTTCCCAGCATCAGGGTCTTTTCAAATGAGTCAGCTCTTTGCATCAGGTGGCCAAAGTATTGGAGCTTCAGCTTCAACATCAGTCCTCCCAATGAACACTCAGGACTGATCTCCTTTAGGATGGACTTGTTGGATCTCCTTGCAGTCCAAGGGACTCTCAAGAGTCTTCTCCAACACCACGGTTCAAAAGCATCAATCCTTCGGCGCTCAGCTTTCTTTAAAGTTCAGCTCTCACATCCATACATGACTACTGGAAAAACCATAGCCTTGACTAGACAGACCTTTGTTGGCAAAGTAATGTCTCTGCTTTTTAATATGCTGTCTAGGTCGGTCATAACTTTCCTTCCAAGGAGTAAGCATCTTCTAATTTAGTGGCTGCAGTCACCATCTGCAGTGATTTTGGAGCCCCAAAAAATAAAGTCAGCCACTGTTTCCACTGTTTCCCCATCTATTTGCCATGAAGTGATGGGACCAGATGCCATGATCTTAGTTTTCTGAATTTTGAGCTTTAAGCCAAGTTTTTCAGTCTTCTCATTCACTTTCATCAACAGGCTCTTTAGTTTTTTTTTCACTTTCTGCCATAAAGGTGGTGTCATCTGCATATCTGAGGTTATTGATATTTCTCCCAGCAAACTTGATTCCAGCTTGTGCTTCATCCAGCCCAGCATTTCTCGTGTACTCTGCATATAAGTTAAATAAACAGGGTGACAATATGCAGCCTTGACGTACTCCTTTTCCTATTTGGAACCAGTTTGTTTTTCCATGTCCAGTTCTAACTGTTCCTTCCTGACCTGCATACAGGTTTCTCAAGAGGCAGGTCAGGTGGTCTGGTATTCTCATCTCTTTCAGAATTTTCCACAGTTTATTGTGATCCACACAGTCAAAGGCTTTGGCATAGCCAATAAAGCAGAAATAGACATTTCTCTGGAACTCTCTTGCTTTTTTGATGGTCCAGTGGATGTTGGCAATTTGATCTCTGGTTCCTCTGCCTTTTCTAAAACCAGCTTGATCATCTGGAAGTTCACAGTTCATGTATTGCTGAAGCCTGGCTTGGAGAATTTTGAGCATTACTTTGCTAGTGTGTGAGATGAGTGCAATTGTGTGGTAGTTTGAACATTCTTTGGCATTGCCCTTCCTAGGGAATGGAATAAAAACTAACCTTTTCCAGTCCTGTGGCCACTGCTGAGTTTTCCAAATTTGCTGGCGTATTGAGCGCAGCACTTTCACAACCTCATCTTTCAGGATTTGAAATAGCTCAACTGGTATTCCATCACCTCCACTAGCTTTGTTCATAGAGATGCTTCCTAAGGCCCACTTGATTTCACATTCCAGGATGTCTGGCTCTAGGTGAGTGATCACACCATCATGATTATCTGGGTCTTGCAGATCTTTTTTGTGCAGTTCTGTGTATTCTTGCCACTTCTTCTTAATATCTTCTGCTTCTGTTAGGTCCATACTATTTCTGTCCTTTCTTGAGCTCACCTCCTGAGTTAGAGGTTGTTAAAAAAAAAAAAAAAAAAACAGTTCCTGGGAAAAGTCAGATATGGAGAAGTTTGCTGATGTTTTTGCAACCATTTTATGCATTCGCTAAAGATTTATTCTTCAGTGCAGTTCTCTGTGAGTGGGGATGACGCCCGAGTGACTCCCACTGTATCCCTGCTACTGGGACAGTGCCCAGCGTGTAATGGACACTTGGTGAGCATTTGTGTGTGAGTGGTTGAAATCATGGTCTGTTTCATGTATAGATCACAGGAATGCTGTAGCCTGGCAGTGTATAACTCACAGTAGGGAAAAAGAGAATCCATTTATATGATGTGGCGTGCTAGGTGTGTGTGAATTCTAAAGCAGAGGTGTTTGGCTACAGCAATTACTTTCTCTTCCTTTTTTAAAAAAATGAAGTGTAGTTGATTTACACAGCTTTCCTGGTGGCTCATTTACAGTGTTGTGTTAGTTTCTGGTATATAGCAAAGTGATTGAGTTATATATATATAAACATATTGTTTTCCTTTATGGTTTATCATAGGGTATTGAATATAGTTCCTTGTGCTATACAGTAGGGTCTTATTGTTTGTCTATTTTATATATGGTGGTTTGTATCCACTAATTCCAAATGCCTAATTTGTCCCTCACCACTTTCTCCTTTGGTAACCATATGCTTGTTTTCTGTGTCTATGAGTCTGTTTCTGTTTTGTAAGTAAATTTGTTTGTATCATTTTTTTAGATTCCGCTTATAAGTGACATCATGATATTTGTCTTTCTCTTTCTCTGTCTGAATTACTTCAGTTCAGTTCAGTTCAGTTCCTCAGTCATGTCTAACTCTTTGTGGCCCCATGGACTGCTGCAAATCAGGCTTCCCTTGTCTCATCTCTTGGTCCATCCATATTGCTACAAATGGCATTATTTCATTCTTTTTAATGGCTGAGTAATTTTCCATTGTGTGTGTGTGTGTGTATACTTACAACTGCTTTATTCAGTCATCTGTCTGTTTGCATTTAGGATGCTTTCATATCTTGGTTATTGTAAATAGTGCTGCTATGAACATTGGAGAACATGTATTTTTTCAAACTATAGTCTTCTTTGGATATATGCCCAGGAATGGGATTGCTGGCTCATATGGCAACCCGATTTTTAGTTTCTTAAGGAACCTTCATACTGTTCTCCATAGTGGCTGCACCAATTCATGTTCTCACCAATAATGTAGGAGAGTTCCCTTTTCTCAACACCCTCTCCAGCAGTTGTTATTTGTAGACTATTTAATGATGGCCATTCTGACTGGTGAGATGATACCTCATTGTAGTTTTGAGTTGCATTTCTCAAATAATTAGTGATGTTGAGTATCTTCTCATGTGCCTACTGGCCATCTTTGGAGAAATGACTATTTAGGTCTTTTGCCCATATTTTGATTGAGTGTTTGTTTTTTGGTTATTAAGTTGTATGAGCTGTTTGTATATTTTTGAAACTAAGCCCTTGTCAGTTCCATTGTTTACCAATATTTTCTTCTAGTCTGTAGGTTATCTTTTCATTTTGTTTGTGGTTTCCTTTGCCATGCAAAAACTTACAAGTTTGATTGGATCCCATTTGTTTATTTTTGCTTTATTTCTATTTCATTGATAGATCTAAGAAAACATTGGTACAATTTATGTCAGAGAATGTTCTGCTTATGTTCTGTTTTAGGAGTTTTATGGTGTCCTGTCTTATACTTAAGGGTTTAAGCCATTTTGAGTTTATTTTTGTGTATGGAATGGAGGTGTGTTCTAATGTCATTGATTTACATATGGCTGTCCAGTTTTCCCAACATCCCTTGCTGAAGAGATTGTCTTTTCTCCATGTGTATTATTGCCTCCTTTGTCAAAGGTTAATTGACTGTAGGTATGTGGTTTATTTCTAGGTTCTTTATTCTGTCCACTGATCCATATGTCTGGTTTTTGGTTTTGTTTTTTTTCTCACCAGCACCACACTATTTTGATTACTGTAGCTTTGTAGTATTGTCTGGGAGGGTTATGCCTCCAGCTTTTCTCTTTTTCCTTCAGGATTGCTTTGGCAATTCTGGGTCTTTTGTGGCTCCATATGAATTTTAGAATTCTTAGTTCTGTTTCTGTGAAAAAATGTCATGGGTAATTTGATAGGGATTACATTAAATCTACAGATTGCTTTGGGAAGTATGGCCACTTTAAAAATATTAATCCTTCTAGCCCGAGAGCATGGGATATTTTTCCCTTTCTTTGAATCATCTTCAATTTCTTTTTATCAATGTTTTATAGTTATCAGCATGTAAGTCTTTCACCTCCAGGTTTATTCCTAAATGTTTTAATTTTTTGAATATGATTTTAAAAGGGATGGTCTTTTAACTTTCTCTTTCTGATATATCATTGTTAGTGTAAAGAAATGCAACCAGTTTCTGTATGTTAATCTCATATCCTACAGCACTGATTTTCATATGATGCACTGAGGATAGATTCTCAGGGACCGGGGAAGGTTGAGTGAACTGAGTCTCAGGCTCTCATCCCACAATGGACCAAAAACAACTCTACTTTTTCTGTTTTGTATACTGAGCTTTAGTACAAGTTTTCTGTTGAATCTATGGCTCTTTGGTTAACAAATCATGTTACCAAGCTTTGATTTTGAATCAAGAAGAGATTAAGATTTAGCTTAAAATTACTGTGAAAAATCACAGTGCTCATCCCTGTCTCAGCTGACCATCTAGGTATCTGGCTGCTGCCTATACACTTCTAAGCTAGGGAGTTCAATGTTTTACTGACTGTCTGCTGTCCTGGTCCTTTAGTGGAGGGAACCACAACTGGGACAAAAGGTAGAGCATTTTATCTACTGGAGATAAAGTATAAAGCTTCAGATAAAGCTCCTCACTCCTGCTCCCATGCAGATTTTCTCAGACTCCTCCCCAACCTTACTCTGCTTGGCCTGCTTTACTGGCTTCCTTGTTTTTATCTTTGTCCTTCTCAAACTCATTTCCTCACTTACCTGCATCAAGAATGTAAAATCACTTTAAGATGGTGTAATGACTGCAAACCCATCACCTTAACCAGGTGAAAAACATGGGGGAAAATAAAATAGGAGAACACACTGACACAAGAATGCTTCTGCGAGACTTTGCAGATAAAGTGGATGAAGGAAAAGCACCCATCTCCTTCCTCCCCAGCATGAAGAGAAGACACAGGTACAGCTCTTGAGAGCCGAGCCAAAGAGCATCTGTTATAAATGCCATTTTACTCCATAACCATCAGAGACTGTTTCTTTTCTTTCTTTCTTTTTTTTTTTTTATTAGTTGGAGGCTAATTACTTCACAACATTTCAATGGGTTTTGTCATACATTGACGTGAATCAGCCATGGAGTTACACGTATTCCCCATCCCGATCCCCCCTCCCACCTCCCTCTCCACCCGATTCCTCTGGGTCTTCCCAGTGCACCAGGCCTGAGCACTTGTCTCATGCAATCCACCTGGGCTGGTGATCTGTTTCACCATAGATAATATACATGCTGTTCTTTCGAAACATCCCACCCTCACCTTCTCCCACAGAGTTCAAAAGTCTGTTCTGTACTTCTGTGTCTCTTTTTCTGTTTTGCATATAGGGTTATCGTTACCATCTTTCTAAATTCCATATATATGTGTTAGTATGCTGTAATGTTCTTTATCTTTCTGGCTTACTTCACTCTGTATAAGGGGCTCCAGTTTCATCCATCTCATTAGAACTGGTTCAAATGAATTCTTTTTAACGGCTGAGTAATATTCCATGGTGTATATGTACCACAGCTTCCTTATCCATTCGTCTGCTGATGGGCATCTAGGTTGCTTCCATGTCCTGGCTATTATAAACAGTGCTGTGATGAACATTGGGGTGCACGTGTCTCTTTCAGATCTGGTTTCCTCAGTGTGTATGCCCAGAAGTGGGATTGCTGGGTCATATGGCAGTTCTGGAGAGGGTGTGGAGAAAAGGGAACCCTCTTACACTGTTGGTGGGAATGCAAACTAGTACAGCCACTATGGAAAACAGTATGGAGATTTCTTAAAAAACTGGAAATAGAGACTGTTTCTTTTTAACACAAATCCTGGCTGGAGAAGAGAGAGAATGAGAGGGGCCAGGCTCTCCTGCTATCTCAGTGGGCAGATTAGCCTGAAATCCAGTGCCTCTGTAAGGAAGAGAGAGAGAGAGAGAGAGAGAGAGAAAAAAGCATCTTTCACAGGTACCGGAATCCCTTTATTTAGGGAAAGTCTTTAATTCCTGACTTTCAGACCTCCCCAAAGGAACACAAGCTTTAAAGAAGACATTTTTAAAGCTACAAATTCATGGTTTGAGTTTTTCCCCATGGCAGCAAGTCTGACACACTGTTTTGCTCCAAGTCAAAGCTACATCTACTCAAATGAAATTGTACTTGAGCCCATCTCAGGCCCAAATGACCCAAACCTACAAAACATGAGCTTCAAATGGCACCAGGGTAAATACTGAATGTTTTCATAGTCTGTGTCCAAAATAAACATTTGAAAAATCCCAGAGGTTTTAGTTTCCTGAAGTAAAGAAAAATCATATTTCCATCTGTCATTGGAAAGTATCACACAAAATCCCACGTTTTTATCTTCCCAAATATTTTTACAATTACTGAATACTTAAAGGACTATTTTCGTTTGTTTTCATGTTGGTGAGCTGTTCACACAGAAAGCAATTACGTCAGAAGTCCTAAGGTATTAACACAGATCACATAAAGCTGCAGCAGAGGCTTCCTTACTTTACTCTCCTGGTTTTGGGTGAAGTAAGAGTCTGATATAATTGCCCATGTGGTCAGTAAATGTGCCAAAGCCCAATCTTTTGTCTTCACTATTGAGAATGTTTTATAAACACATGGTGATCAGCATATGCTGACTTTCAGAAATATTAACTGCAAAATTGGCAGCAAGCTCCAGCATTTGAAAAAATCCATATGTTCATTAAATTGTTTTATTTGTGTGTATGTCTGTATTTGAAAACAATTTCTGTATCTTTTCTTCTCAAGATGTTTGGGCTCATTTAGAATTTTAATTGAGAGAAAGTAAACCAACTGCTGAAATTCATGATCATAAGTTGTGATTTTAGAACATTTCCTGAGGTTTGCAAGAGCGATAATCATTAAAATTTAAAACTTTTTCATAGATCAGCTTTGCTCAATTTGTAAAACACACAAACACTGTAATAGAGCATTGTCTTTTAATGATTAGAATGGTACATATATTTTAGTAAATATAACCCAGACAGTCTTTCAGGATTTGGCACTATGAAGTCAAAGAACTGGAAAAGACCTGGAGAGGCTAACTAGTCCCAGTGTTTCCCTTCAGATCCCTTAGGACCACCTCAGAGAAGTAAAAATAGAAGTATTCTATTGATAAAGCTCTCCCCTGGAGAAACTCCTCCTTGACAACAATTTGTTTTACATCTAGTAACCCTTATTGTAGGCTCCTCGAGAGATAGAGAAGTAGGTAGGTATTGATAGGGAGATAGATAGGGAGCTAGGTAGGAGATTGAGAGGTTTTTTTTTTTTTTTCCAGATTTCTTCCTTCTGATTAGCTAATTTCAAAAAGCCTTTTAGAGTGTGGTGCTGCCACTTCTATTTTATGGATGAAGACGCTGAGACACGAGAGTTAAGTGGCTGCTGCAAGCCTCATTAGAGACATGAGTCACAGCTGGGAGTGAGAACAGAGCCACAGCCTTCATTCCTGAGCTGTTTCCTCAACTCTCCATTTTTTTTTTTTTTTTTTTTTAATACATCAAAAAACAAAAGCAACCACATTTGAGTGACCAAACAATGGTAATCAGACTGTGGACGAGCCAATGGCTACTGCAGGAAGGTTTCAGCCACCTCCAGAGGAATGTCTGTCTGTGCTTCTGCAGATACCAAACTTTCATTCTGCTCATGTCTTCATTTCACCAAAGGAAAGATAAAGGGCAGTTATTGAGAAAAACGATACAATTTGCATTGCTTTAACTCCAAATATGAACAAGTGAAAATTCAGCTACTCCCCAAAAGCAGATTATTTGTTGATTTGCAACAAGCAGTGTACTTGAAGCTGGCTGGCTCTATTACTATTGTTCTCCTATTGGTTCCATTGGACAGCTTTAATTAATACCAGAAACAGCACAGGAAACATCCTTTAATTATTCCTCTTAGGTTTAGAGAAAATGTAGCTTACTAAAAACAAAGTAAACTGCAAGCCTTTGAACTGGAGCGTTATCTTTGTCCTTTGGCTTGCTAGGGTTCTGTGTTATCAGACATGATAATTTGTTTTCAATGATACCCTTGATGAAATTAATTGAGTTTTAGACTAGCATACATTTCCTCTTGCTGGTACTTTCACTCTTGGCAAGGTCTTATCTGGGCAGTTAGTCCTGTTCTCGTCTGGTTCTGACTGCTGAGATTCAATAGCTCAGGATTGTTGTTGTTTTAAACAAAGATATTTACTTTTGTTCTTAATGTAATATTCAGTTCACTTCCCCTTTTTATCTTCCCATAACGCACAGACCCACTCCCTTATTTTGATGGAGATGACAGTTTTGGACTTCAATGCTGTTTCCAGGCCTTTCCAAATGTATCATCAGAAGTGGGAAAGCCATTTCGGACACTCCTATCTGAACCCTTGACTTGAATTCAATTGATATCTAACT
The DNA here is from genome assembly GCF_019320065.1 of Cervus canadensis. Classification (NCBI taxonomy): domain Eukaryota; kingdom Metazoa; phylum Chordata; class Mammalia; order Artiodactyla; family Cervidae; genus Cervus; species Cervus canadensis. The sequence continues at coordinate 61,709,079 of NC_057391.1, read as the reverse complement.
TCTAGGTCCTAAACATTCCTCTTTCTTTCCCACTGTGTTAATCTCTTTTTCCAAATACCAAAATCATATATGCTCATTGGAAAGGAACTTAAAAATGAAAATAAGATCTTCCCCATCTGCACCCTGATATCACCCAGTTTCAGAACATGCTGTGCATCAGATATCTCTTGTGAAATTTTTTGCACATATAAGCATGCATGCAGGCATGCTAATTCACTTCAGTCATGTCCAACTCTTTGCAACCCTATGGATGGTAGCCCACCAGGTTTCTCTGTCCATGAGATTCTCCAGACAAGAATACCAGCATGGGTTGCCATACCCTCCTCCAGGGAATCTTCCTGACTGAGGGATCAAACCCAGATCTCTTACGTCTGCTGCATTGTCAGGTGGGTTCTTTACCGCTAGTGCCACCTGGGAAGCCCATATATAAACATATTGCCATATATAAAAAAGAAAGATGATAGATTTTGTCTATCATCATACTATAATTCACTGTATTTATTGTTCTGCAGTTTGCTTTTTCACATGTTGGGTTGTCTTGGACATCTTCCTAAATGTGTGTATTATTTAATTAGTGGTTTATTGATAAAGATTAAGTCCTTCCCAGTATTTTTGCTGTTATAAAACAATATGAGTGTATTTGGAGTGATGAGTAGCATATTTTTCTGAGAACATTTTCTGAGAATATTTCAAAATAGTATGATTATTGAATAATTCATTTTTTCCATGATGATTTGAAAGGGAATGTCTACCATTTAATAGATGATACGTATATTTCTCCAAAAAAACTACTGGTTGAACTATCAACTGTTGTTTACTGTTAAGGTACGGCTTACACATGAGCTACTGTAATTAATATAATAACTTGTGGTGTTGTGGGAATCTGTTATTTTTAGTGTCCAGCACCTTGGAACAATATTTTGACAGTTTGCTATTTCCCACATTCTGTGTCCTACATGCCCAAGGTAGAGCTCTTGTATTTCCCAGATTCCTTTTCAGATGGAGAGCAGACATGGAACCTAGATTTCATGAATTAAAAGCAACTCAAGAATTGCGGTAGAAGGGAGGAGCATGAGGCAGAAGCCTCATGACCAGGAGTTTGGACACCAAGCAGATCTGTTGGCAGAAAATGTTCTCAGAAAAATATGCTACTCATCACTCCAAATATACTCATATTGTTTTATAACAGCAAAAGTACCGGAAAGGACTTAATCTCTATCAATAAAACACTAATTAAATAATACACACATTTAGGAGGATGTCCAAGACAACCTAACCTGTGAAAAAGCGAACTGCAGGAACTAGGGGACTGTGATGAGCCATAGGCAGCAGCAACAATCTTGACTGTGTCATCAGCGCCAAATATTGTGTCTGAAGAAACTGATTTGCTTAAAAGCCTGTAACAAACTCTTCTAGGGTAGTGCCTTTGCAAAGGGAGACAGGCCAGTTTCCCCATGGCTCACTCCTACCTCACTGCTGTCACCTATATCTAGAGTCAGATATTCAGCAAACCCAGGAGAAGACAGCTTATACACCAAAATATTGGGTTGGCTAAAAAATTCACTCAGGTTTATCCATTATGGAATAAACAAACTTTTTGGCCAACCCAATAGCATAGTTCTTTTAAATGCGTCTTGCCGTGTTGATCCATAGAATATGGCTCCTCTCAATCTGGAACACCAGCTTGAAACCCTTCCAGGGTTTTTCACCATGCTTAGAATGAAGACTCAAAGCCTTGGCAGTCCTATGAATCCTTGTGTGGTTCAACCTCTGCCTATCTCTGCAGTCTCAATTTGCACCACTCTTATCGCTGGTCTCTCAGCTCTAGTTATACTGTCGTTTATACATGCCATTTCCCCCAACCTGCTACACCCCCTCGCCCTGAGCCCCTCATATCACCTGGTAAATTTCAATCTTATTTCAAATATCAGCAGAATTCTTCCATGTTACTTGCTCCCCCTCCCCAAATCTGGGTCAGGTTTCTGAGTGATAGGTGATTGGACCAAAAGCCCTGCCTTCATGGCATTTGTCTCTATATGCAACTAGACTCTGGCTTTTTGGGGTGATTATTTGACCAATGTTTTCCATAAGAGATTTTAACTTCTATTAGAGAGCAGAAGCCATGTTTGTTGTTGCTCATCACCATATTTTCAGCATTTGGCATGTTGCCTAGGTACATAGGAGACACTCAATAAATGTTGATTGATTGAATGAATAAAGGAGCAAATCTCTGATTATTCTTGAGGATGAAAATAGTGACTACTTCACAGGCACTTGTCAAGGTCTGAGGGTATTGACAGCATATTGAAAAGTGGGCAAAAGAAGAGGAAACTGTGAAGAAGACCATGGTGTCATCAGAGGAAGAACAAGAGAAAGAAGAAAAGAATTGATGCAAGCATTGGAAGAGAAAGTGTCAGGAAGTATATTGTAGGCAATAGTGTAAAAAAATGTGAGTAGCCAAGGGGTTACTTGGAAAGGGATCAATGGATTTATAAGGGAGGTGCAGAAAGAAGATGTATGCTTGCATAGAAATCTATAGCTTTGATGTTAGAATCTCTATGCAGAATATTTACTTGGATTTGAACAAAAAGAAAAGGTCACCCAAATGATATCATTGTGACAGTGCACAAAACTACCCAAACAGATGGACAGTATTGAATGCATTTTTACACTAACCTCAAAACCGTTACAGAGTTAGAATAAAGCAGAGATGAGGGCTTCAGTGGGCCAGACATCTGCTCACCATCCTGCTTATCTACAGGTATAGCAAATACATTCTTGATCCATCTTGTAAGCAATTTTATTTTTAGAATTTAAAGTATAGAATGAATGGAAATAGCATGAAATTTCAGATGTCAGAGTTTTTCACTATGAAATTATAGGTGGATCCAGTGTGCTTGCCTGGAAAATTCCAGGGACAGGGGAGCTTTGACAGGCTGCAGTCTGTGGGGCCACAAAGAGTCAGTCACGACTGCTTCCATGTCCTGGCTATTATAACGACTGAGCATATACACACGCTAATTTGAATGGGAAGAATAAAGTAATGATTATGATTCTGTTACCTAATCTAAAAAGAACACATAAGAATAATATTTTAAATGGCTTATGCATTATAATAGAAGTCACGTAACTATCTTACTTTATCCCCACCATAATTCCATGAGATAGAAATTAGCTTTCCCATTTCAAATGTAAGGAAATTTCAAATCACGGAGATGAAGTAAGTAATCACTGATCACAAAGCTTGTTAGAGGAGGGTTTCTGAGAAACAGCAGATCAAAGAGTACGTGTGAGAATAGCCTAGACCAGTAAGAGATGTGTACTCAAGGTCACAGTGAATACAATTAATAATTTTACTAATAATACTCAAATAAGAATGAATTCTCATTTCACAGCTTCATCAAGGACATTGTTTCCTAATAAATTATAGAATCCATAATAATTATTCAACACTGAAAATTTCAGCATCATTTGTGACTGTTGCCAGCCATATATATATCTTCAACAAGTTGATGCCAACATTGATCAACTATGAACAAAACCACAAGTTTAATCCTGTCAGTAGATTCACCCATTTTTAAAGCAAAGTATAACTCTGCAGACAATGGATTAACCTAGTCTTCATGTTTGCAACTAAATCTTTAATCTCACATGCTGTTGTCCTGTTGGAAAATAGCAGTGTTTCCTCTCATTAACTTTTTGTGCACCAGCAGCCAGCAAGGTGAACGCTACAAGACTTGTTAGTGTCTCAGCTATTATGTGCTCTCCTTTGGCCAATGCAACATGGTCCCTTAGCCTTTATAATGTCTCAGTGATTTTTTCATTCCTATTTGGAAAAGCTGTAACAGTTATTTATTTATTTTTTGGCTTTTAATGAGGTTATAATGTCTATTTTTGAACTATCAAATCTCCTTTCCCCATTTTTTGAACTTAAAATGATGCTGTAACTTAACTGGCAGCATAATACAATCCCAAAAGTGTTCTGTTGCATGACAAAAAATAAATTATTAATGTCTATGAAGACAGCTTTCATCATATTTTGTTTATTATTTACTATCGCATTCAAAGATTCTTCCCATCTATGAGTCAAGAGAACTTCATGTCAGTTTTATCTTTTTCAATATCTTGTGAATAGATGGTACAACCATCTATTTCATATTTATGTTATATAAATATATTTTATATGAAAATGTAAAATTTTATTTTACTAAATATAAATTTATTTATCAAATGATATCTTTAATTTAAAAATACTATGAAATTGTAAAATGACTTTTATAAGATACCTAAATTCAAAACAGCTTCACAATCAATTCAGAAGTATTATTACCAACCAAGATAAGAAAATTTACTTACTCTTGATATATGCCTACATATGAGGAATACTTGAGGATTTCAAAACAGTGATCTATTGGATGATAATGGGGTTACAAAGTTTATAGCAAGTAAAACCAAAGAAGCATCATAAGAACACAGTAGAAATAAGAAGGAAAAACTGAGTTGTAAGCTCTGAAAATATACTTATTTATACTTCGAAGTAATTAATTTAGAAACCTCTGGAAGACACAAGAATATAAAAGCATACATTCCATTGCTGTCAGAATAGTCACATCATCAAACCATGTAGCCTCTGATAAGGACCTGGGTTCAATCCCCAGTCAGGGAACTAAGATCCCACAAGCCACTTGATGTGGCAAAGAAAAAGAAAGAAGGAAAAGAAACATACCCGGGATTTGATGACTACCTAGCCTCACACTGGTGGCTCAGACAGTAAAGAATCCACCTATAATGTGAGAGACCTAGGTTTGATCCCTGGGTTGGGAAGATTCCCTGGAGAAGGGAATAGCTACCCACTCCAGTATTCTGGCCTGGAGAATTCCATGGACAGAGGAGCCTGGCAGGCTACAGTCCATGGAGTTGCAAAGAGTCAGACATGACTGAGCGACTTTCACTCACTTTATCCTCACACTATCTCTACTGAATGCTCATTCTGAATGATGTTGCCATTTTTGTCTGGTTTCAAAATCAGTCTCAATTCTTAGTGATAACTTTATCTCTGTTTCAATATTTTTAGATTGTGATGTTATGTGAGCCAGGTCAACACGGACTAATGCTTAAAAAAACTATTACATTTTTAACTTTCTCAAAGTCCTATGCAAGCCATAGTCACCATCAAAAACTTCAAAAAATAGTGACGAAAATCTAAACTCTACATAGCAAATATTGGCCTTGGATAAAATAAGCATGCTGAATTTTCCCCATTGAGCATATTGGGCATTATTCAAGGTACACATCCATTCCAGAGTATACTAGATAAAAATAAGAAATCCACTTTCCAAACAGGAACATGGACACAACATTTACCCTCAGTTGCAGAATGGTTGTTTTCAAAAATTAAATATTCAAAGTTTGTTTGCAAGTTCTTGTTCTTATAGGCTAACTTGCAAATCTTCAAGATTGCATTTAGCTGAAAAACTGCAAGTGTCAATGATTCACTCTCAATGTAAATAGTTTTCACAGCTATAATTTTACACAAAAGTTTGAGTGGTGAACATTTACCTCTTTCATTACAACTGTACCTTCATTTAAGTTTAATTTTCAAGAAAGCTAACAAGCTGATATGCAGCTTCCAACAACAATAAAAAGTCCTTGAACAGAATTTATTTCAAGATAGTTTTATATTCTTTTTCACTTAGAATTATGTAAACAATTAATGTGGCATTTCTATTTAATCAAAATATATAATTGTTGAAGCACTACTTATTTGATCTGCTATATTGATTATGTAATTTAAAAATATCTAGCAACAATTTCTGAGTATTTGTGCTGGAACCTTTTGAACACCAACAATGACATTTTCATTAGAAAGTAATAGGATCTGAAAAATAAATACTGTCATAGAGCCTGGTGGTGTTTTAGAGAACAAAGTGTAGAGTAGGTTTTTTTGGTGACACCATAATGAATTCAGCCTTAAACGTACTGCTATTGAAATATCTCTGAAACATGCAGGAGTAAAGTTCTAAGTCATAGAAAAATGAGATCTGGTGCTCAGAAACAAGTCTGAACTGGATATCTTTATTTGGTATCTTTAGACTGGGGATAATTACTATGTACAGCCTGTTCTCACCTACACCACCACCACCCACAGCTCCTGACCCTGTTGATGATACTCTGAAGGAAGATATATCCTAGAGTGGCCAATTTATGATCACATCTCTTAACTAATTTTCATAGCCTAGTTCAAGAGAACCATTTTTATCAAATTCTCTCTATGGAATTTGAATTTGATAATAAGAAATCCAAACTGTGTTTGCCCATTGGAAGGGAAAGTTCAAATGGAGATGTCATAAGATAAGAGTTTACAGCACCATGGATGGTAAGCTAAAGCAATGTGGGAGCCAAAGTTACAGGGAGAAGAAGCTGATTAAGTAGAGAAAACCATTGAATGGCAAGACAGAAACAGCAGTAAATTTGACTAAGCTGTGTCAACAGAGGATTAATGTGAAATAATGAATTCAACAACGTAGTTTCTATGAACATGGCTCCAGAGTTTAATCTCAGTGACTATTTGCCCAACTCTCTAATGGCTCATGCTTTAGATGTTAGACTTTCATAAAGTGCATCTTTCTAATCATCTCAAAGTCATTTTTACAGTAATCGCTTCTTACTCCAATAAATATGAGGGGGTCTCTGTCAATAGCAACCAAATGTATTTGACTAAAAAAAGATCATCAGTATTTGGAAATTAAAAAAGCTAGGTTTAATAGTGATTTCGTACTTTTTTACTTGTGAGTTTGAGTAAATATGTAATCTCTTTTAGCACCAAATATAGAGTCATGTTAATTTGAGAATTACTGATATAATATATGTAAAGCACTCATCATAGTAATTGACACAAGCCAGACCCTCAATGGATGTTAGCTTCTTCCTTCCTGTCTTCTCTAAGTGAGAAGAGAAAAAGGTAAGGACAAGCTCCATATCAAGTGTTATCAGGAAAGTGAAAAGTAAAACAACAATAAGATGCCACAATGCAATGCACCTTATAGAATGGTCAGTATCTATAATACTAACAACATCAAATGTTAACTAGAATGTGAAGCAACAGGAACTTTCATTGCTAGGGGAAATGTAAAATAGTTCAGACACTTTAGAAGACAACTTGGGTTTCTTACAAAACTAAGCATTTTGTGCTCCTTGGTATTTACCCAAAAGAGATGAAAATGTATGTCCACACAGAAACCTGCACACTAATGTTTATAAAAGTTTTATTCATATTTGCCAAAACTCGGAAAAAACGAAGATGCCCTTTAGTAAGTAAATGGACAGATAAATTGTGGCACATCCAGATAATGAAGTATTATTCAGTGCTAAAAAGAAATGAGCTATCAAGTCATGAAAAGAAGGGAGTCTATGAGAAATCTCTGTACCTTCCTCTCAATTTTGCTATAAATCTAAAAGTTCTCTAAAGAAAGTCTTTTTTTAAGTTAAGCATAAAACTCTAAAGATTATATCTTTAATATCCTATGTTTTAACTTTAAGTGCTTCTATAATAATGGCAGGCTCCTGTGTTCATGGCAGGGGGGGGGGGTGTTCTCCAGGCAAGAATAATGGAGTGGGTTGCCATGCCCTCCTCCAGGGAATCTTCCTGACCCAGAGATTGAACCCCTTCTCTTATGTCTTTTGCCTTGGCAGGTGGGTTCTTTACCACTAGCTCACTTGGGAAGCCCCATAAAAAACTCCATTGGCTATGATTTAACATTCACTCAACAAATACTGTTTAACACTTACTACGTACAAGGCACTTTGAGAATCATGAATGAAAAAGACATAGTGGTTGCCTTATGAGATAAAAGTGCGTGTGCTCAGTCAGTCATGTGCAACTCTTTGCGACCCCATGGACAGTAGCCCACCAGGCTCCTCTGTCCATAGACTTTTCCAGACAAGAATACTGGAGCAGGTTGCCATTTCTACTTCCAGGGGATCTTCCGGACCCAAGGATCAAACCCACATCTCTTAACGTCTCCTGCATTGGCAGGTAGATTCTTTACCACTAGTGCCACCTGGAAAGACATAGTCATTTCCTTTGAGGAACTTTACCATCTAATAGGGTGGATATAGTGTAAAAAGTGATGGATGTTCTATGAGAATTAGGCAAAGCACTGTGGAAATGAAGAGAATGAGTTTATTTTCAAACGATAGGACAAGAGAGGTCTTCACAGATTAGCAATCATTTGACTTGAGCATTGAGGGATTGTTAGGATTTGGAACTATCATCAGGGAAGGGTGAGAAACAATTAAGATGGAGAAAATGTGTAATGAAATCCTTGGAGACTGAGATGCCTAAGGCACTTACTTGGATGACCAGTAAACTATTGGCTAGTACTTCAAATGTATAAGAGTTCTGGCTCACTGTTGTTCTGGCATGAGAACAACAAACAGGAGAATTTTTCATGATATATTCTTGTAAGTAGTTCTTTGTTTTTTTTCAGGGTGGGTATTTTATTTTATTGTTTTTCAAAAGTAGCAGCCACCCATGATTTTTGCATATTTCCCACAGGATGACAAATAAACAGTATTCATCAGTGGTGGGTATGAGTGTGTATGTGTTCTTTTTCTAGACTAACTATAAAATTAGGCATCAAATTATTAGCTTGATGAATGGCCACTTGTAGCCATACAAAGGTAAGCAGATTCAATTACTTGCCTCTGGCCACTTGTGACTACTTCAGGTCATAACACAGTTTATATACTGACCATGTGAAGGCCTCTTATAAAGCCAAAGAGCAGTCAAAGAACTTATTGCCAATGACCACTAGCTATCTCCTACTGTAAATTTTATTGCTTGTCCTCTGAACAAATGCATTATTTGGGAGTAAAAACTAATTTATACTGAAAGTTCTTTTTTAATATACTCACCTGTACTCTGCTAAGTAATGCAGAAATTGAGCAAATTTCCTTCAGATTTAGGAGTTAAGAAATAGAAAATAAATAATATCTGTATCAACTTACTGAAAAGTTGTAAAATTGATCTATTATCAGGAAGTAACATGTGGATAATTTTTACTAATGAAGTTTCCCTATGGAAGGGATAGCCCAAAGGTGTTATGTGGCAGTCAAGTTTTATTCCTGATTTGTTATTACTGTTATTCACCAGAGCATCTTTTCTGGTGAGAGATAATGATGGTGGTGATGATGATGGGGATAAACAAACTTCAAAACACAAACTTGACTATTACCTCAAAACTGAATAGAGCTCTCCAGTCTCCCAATTTATCCCTCCCCTGCCTGTGCCCCCTGGTAACCATGGGTTTGTTTTACATCTGTGAATCTATTTCTGTTTTGTAAATAAGTTCATTTGTGCCACTTTTTTTTAGATTCCACATATAAATGATATCATGTAATGTTTGTCTTCCTCTATCTGACTTATTTCACTTAGCATGACAGTCTCTAGATCCTTCCACAGTTGCTGCAAATGGCATTATTTCATTCATTTTTTATGACTGAATAATATTACATACACACACTACTCATATATAAAATAGATAACTAATAAGAACCTACTGTATAGCACAGGGAACTCTAGTCAATATTCTGTAATGACATATAAATGATATATTTATATGTATAAGTGATTCACTTTGTTGTATAGCAGAAGCAAAAACAACATTGTAAATCAACTATTGTTGTTATTTAGTTGCTAAGTCCTGTCTGACTCTCTTAAGACCCCACAGACTGTTGCCCATCCATTAGGCTTCTCTGTCCATGGGATTTCCCAGGCAAGCATACTGGAGTGGGTTGCCATTTCCTTCTCCAGGGGATCTTCCCAACCCAGGGATCGAACCCTGCATTGGCAGGCAGATTCTTATCCACCGTTCCACCAGGGAAGTCTTGTTTTTCACCCTTTCAGTGACACCTTTTGGTGTACAGAAATTTTTTTATTCTCATGTAGTCAAATTTATTAATTTTTACCTTTATGATTAATGTTTTTAACATCTTATTTGAGGAATCCTTTCCCTGCTCTAAAATAATGAAGATATTCTCTTATACTGTAGTATATTATAATAGCTTTCCAGTTTTGACTTTCTTTGTCTTATCCTATGGAAGTTCATTTTTCTCTGTGTATTTATGTCTTATTTTAGCTTTATATTGTCAACATTCAGCTGCCTTAGATCATTTATTGAAGTCTCTCTGTATCAAACAATGTTACTATTTCATTCAAAACACTTTGTATTGATTAAAAACATTTTTTTTGGACAGGTATGCTTTTACTTCCAAAAGGTAATTCTGCAGGTCTTTTATAGAGAACTGTCCTTGGATTAATGGAGATCATACATTTGGAAAGCCTTAGAAATACCTAGGATTTACAAAGCCCCAAGGTGGCTCTTGGGCTTCCCTAGTGCCTCAGACAGTAAAGAATCTACCTGCAATGCAGGAGACCCAGGTTCGATACCAGGGTTAGGAAGATCCCCTGGAGAGGGAAATGGCAACCAACTCCAGCATTCTTGCCTGGGAAATCCCATGGACAGAGGAGCCTGGCAGGCTGGGCTACAGTCTTTGGGGTCGCAAAGAGTCAGACACAACTGATTGACTATCACACATACACGCAAGGTGGCTCTTGACCTGTGACTGAGGATGTCAGAGTGTGTAAGCCCAGCTCCTTACCTTTTGGGAGACAATGCTGAGCCCTAACTTACACTCCAGCATTCCCCTTTGGCATCATGCACATTCTTTTTTCCCACAAATCCTTGTCTCAGTATCTGCTTCCAGGAAACTTGACCCAAGACATCATCTTTTTTTCACTGATTTGCCAAGACACTCATGTCTGATATCAAGTGCCTACACATGCATTTGTCTATCTGGAGGTTCTTCACTTTGCTTTCATATGTCAGTTTATATACCCCTGGGACAAAAATTGCACTGTGTTAATTACAGTATATTTGTGAGAATTCTTAATCTCTGTTAGAACACATCTTCACATTTTTTTGTTTTATTATTTTTGTTTCTTTTATTGTTTTTGTTATTCTTAGTTTGTATGAATCATTTAAAAAATTTTTAAAAATCATCTTTAAAGTTGAAGTCATCTTACAAGCTTAAAAAACTGTCATTTTCATTTTTCTCTCTAAATAAATTTGAAGGAAATTGACATCTATATAATATTGAGTTCTAATTCATAAACATGGCATATCTACTTATTGAAGTATACTTTCATGACTTTCAAAAAAAAGTTTTGTAACTATCTGTATGGATGTCTTAATACTTTTTGTTGGTATTCGTTCATTGCTCCTGAATATTTTTGATGTTATTGCAAAAGTATTTTTGTTTCATTCATTGTTTCTTGCTTATATATATGAATAAATTTGGTTTTTATTAATTCCAAATATGTGTTTACAGATTTGGGTGGGATTTTCTCTTTACACAGTTATATTATTTTATAATTTTGCTTTTCAGTCAAACTGGTTCCATGAGGCTATCAAAACTGCAGCTCAATTCCACAGTTCTTTTCTTTAAAGTAACAAATTCCCCACTTGCTGAATCAGCTCTGAATACTGGGTTGATCTCTCTGGGTTCTCATTTTCTGCAGGTTTTGCCTTTATAATTCATTACTTTCTTTGTAGCTTAAAAACTTAAAAATACATATTCTATCTAACTTTTGAAGTTCTCAACAGCAGAGTTGATTTAAATGACCTAGCAGAATTTCACTTTTATTTTCAAAGCCTTAAATTTCACAAATGCAACCAACTATCTGGCAAAGACAGAACTATATATTGCAGAGTTGTTAACAACTGTCTCAATAGTGAGGATAGAGAGGAGGCTCTCAAATAAGAGCCCACTCTTACCTTACTCAGAGGGTAAGCAGTGGGGATGAGGGAATCTGGTCCAGACATACTGTGAAACTTGAGCTAATAGGATTTGCTGATGGTTGGAATAGAAACCATGTGATAGATAGAAAAAGTCAAAGAGGATTGCAAGATTTGTGACGTGAGCAAGTGGAAATGTAGAGATGCCATTAATCGAGATGGGGAAAACTGAGAGAGGAGATTTTAGGGAGGACATCAAGAATTTGGCCTTGGATAGGTTAAGTGTAGAATGCCTACTAGCCATCTAAGAAAAGATGCTGAGTAGGCATTTGGCTCTCTGAGGTCTGGAGCACGGGGGAGAGTTTGAGACAAGAAGTGTAAATTTGGGAGTTGTGAATTTATGGATGTTATTCAGATCTGTGAGACCAGATGTGACTACCTAGGCAGAGAAGGAGTCCTAGGACTGGGCCTTGGAAAACTTCAGCAATTTTAATTCAGGGGAGGAGGCTATTTATACAAGACGAGATCTCTCATAGGAAGGGCCAGTGAGGGACTGAGCCTTAGGAGTCAAAGTTAAAAAGTCAACCACATAATCCTCAAGGAAATAGCCAGGCAGAAGACTAACAAAAAATAGATTTGGGGAGGAGATCGGCCTATGAAACTTTGTTATCCCAACATGAAACAACAAAGTCCATGGGGTACTGAGGCCTGGAGTAAATATTTCATGATTTGCCTTCAGTGTATTTTTACAGTTAAGTTGAATAACCAGAAAAATAATGAATTCTAGTTGATGCTCTTTTTGGTCCTTTGCTTTCCTTTTATTTACTATGAAAATTTATTCTTTGCTCGTGAAGATGGAGCTAGATTAGAATGAGTTTCTGACACATTTACTGAGGTCATGAGGTTTATATCATGCTGGGTCTGGAATGTGGATGGACCAGGGAGATTGTCACTGTGTTCTTTTCCTGAGGTGATTTAACAGCATCAGAATTGACAGAAGTATCTCCTGTTGAGCCATCAGTTCTTGATTTTTCAACTACTTTTGGAAGACTTGACAGAGCACAGTGTAAAGGATTTAGGGATTTTTATCATGTTCTGAAGTAGAAGGATTTGGTAATTTCCCCATCTCCCTTTTTAATCAACATCATCCTTTAATCCAGAAAAAGTAACTTGTGTTGAGCTAGGGTAGTATCATATAAATTTTTTAAAAGAGTAAAGTAATTAAGGTAGGAAGTAGGAAAAATTTTAAGCTTCTGGGCAGCACTGTGAACCAACATCGGTATTTTCCTTCCTTTAATAAAATTCCTCTAGTTACATACTGCAGGGATTTAGGCTGGGGTAGGCCCAGAGGAATTTCACAGTAATAGACTTTCTCTTTTGGAGGATCTTCTCCATCCCTCCTTACCCACTGCAGTAGTCCATTGTGGTTGGTATAGAGAAAAACACCGGAGACAGTGTGTTCAGACAAAGAGAGATCAAGGGAAACTGCCACTTCACTTTCACTTAGTGATGGAATCTGTCTGGAAATTTTAGAAGCTGGGTGAATGCTAAAAAGGAGGGATGCTGGTAAGCTGGAGTAAGGGTGGTGAGAGCCCTTGGTGGGGTGAGGTATGAGTGAAGGCTACAAGACATGGGGGACAACAGGTCAAAGGAAACAGAAGAAAAGGTTGCTCTGCAAGTTGAAGGTGGCTCAGAGGACCAACAGCACTTTTCAAAAATATGCAGGTTGATGATTAACACTCACCACATTTGACTAAAATTTTTACAGAGCTGTCCAAATGTTTCAACACCTGCTTCACATGAGGCAAAATCCTCTTGTAAACAACAGTGAGTCATTACCCAAGGCTTGTAAGAAAGGTGCTCTTGGGTATATGCACATTTTCTCCAGGTTCCCTTTGATGGACGGTGACTGAAAATATAGCATAACCTTCTTTGCCCTAGAAATGTCTGCTGAAAAAGGGAAAATTCTTGGGGAAAGAAAAAAACAGGACACGTATTATATACCTTAGCACATAAATAAATCCATCCCTCATGTATTTATGTAGGTGGAAAACATGATAATTACATTTCCAAATGGTTTTTGAAATCCCTGCAAATGTATACTTAAAAAGTCATAGCAATGAACGGAGACTGGATGGCTCATTAGTCGTGAGATAAAGAGGCATTCCCTTTGGATTGCCTGTTCCAAGAAGGATGAGGCCAGAAGCAATTTGATTACATAGCAAAAAGGCATCCTTTGTGAATAGGCAAGCTGACAAAACCCACATTGCAACTTTTAGGATCATTATTCATTTATTCCTTTTTTCAGTCCATATTCATTCAATGTCTATTATATGACAGGTATGTTTCTATGATAAGAGCTAGACAGGTTAAGAGGAATAAAACATCATTTTGTCCTCAAAGAGCCCATCATATAGGAAAAGAAAGACAGGTGAACCTAAATAATCACATAATGTCATAAAGGCTATAATGGAGAATTTATAGATAGCTATGGAAATACAGAGGAGAGAGAATTTAAACTGAGATAATAATAATGCTTTATATTTGAATAGTTCTAAATGACTTGGTGAAAACCCCCAGCTTGGTTGGAAGCATGCTCGAAGGCCTCTTTCATCAAAATGAGGCTGATTCATGTTGATGTAGGCAAAAACCATCACAATATTGTAAAGTAATTATCCTCCAATTAAAATAAATAAATAAAAGCCTTAACAGAGCTGAAAAGCAGTTACATTAAAAAAAAAAAAGTATTCCAAAGAATATTTACTAGGTTTAAAAATGGTGACACTGTTATATTAAGAAGTTGTTTTGCAGTCTTTATGAATTTTAATAATTTTATCCATTTTCATAGCTTCTTACTATACTTTAAAGTTCTTGTTTATTTTAGCCAAGTCCTATAAAATGTAAGCTTCATGAGGACAGGCACTACATCTTTTTTGTTCATTTTATCTTTAATACTTGTTGCAGTATCTACAAAGGAGGCTTTCAATATATATTAGTGAGGAAATGAATGAATTATTTCAGTATGCACAATTTATAAATTTCAAAACCTGGGACTACCTTCCTGTGTAGTGGGAGGAGTTCATGTCCTTCAGCACAGCTGTCCTTGGCATGCTTTTTTCAATTCCAGTTGAGACACTTGTGATGAGGTGCTTTCAGAATCTTTCTAGGACACCGCAGAAATGCTAAGCCCCCAAACAAGCCATTTTCAGAACATTAAAAAATTTGATGTTTCCATTCTCCCCATGAATATGACATGACCCTGCACTATATTGCTTTTTAAAGAGATCTCTGAAAGGGTATGTTTATGGTGACGTCAGTTGTCTCCCGGGAAGAGAGCTGGGTGTTTGGAGGACAACAGTTTGAATCTGTACCATGTAATTCTATCCTGCTAAAAAGTAATGAATTTTTAAAAACATGCTTATGTAAGCACTGTGAACTTTTGCTAAGTTCGCCTTGTCTTTTAGGAAATTCTGTCAAATACCCTCTCTGTGCATTCAATATTAAATTTTACTGAGATCATTTTAAGCTAATGTATATTTCTTAAACAGTACTCTTAAAAAAATAATACAGTCCTCATTATCCTCATTCTAGAAGTGCTGACGGGATGTGAACATAATATGATTCCTTCCTTTGCGAGTGATGATAATTTGAGGAAAAGATTAACCTTGTATTTGTCATGTTTAGCACATAAGTAACATCTTTCCAATCTATGACCAATGCAGTATAATCATTAATCACAACTCATGCAAATAACCTAATGTGGTCATTGAAAGGGTTGAATCATAAATGTGCATCTTCCGTTGGAATAATAAAAATGGTAGGATAATTTGGCCATTTGATTTATTTTTCAATCAATTCTCTAGTTCCTTAGAACAAAGTGATGAACCTGCCAAAGATCCTGGTTGCAAATATTACTCATCATTTCTTTGATTGTGCACCATAGCTCAGATATGCAAAATCTATGTGAAATAGAAGCATTTTAAAAGCTGTAAAAGCTTTTAAAAGTCATTTCTCTCTTTTAACAGTGATTTTTTTCCTTCCTAAAAATATTTTAGGATCCAGCTAATGAAGTAAGTGGATCCTAAGTGACTTATTGCAACCTTATTAGGTGACTTATTAAGTGACTTATTGCAACCTTAAATTTTAAAATATCCAGTTCATTAAGAAATGATACCTCATTCCAACTCAATAAGATATTTTCCTTATGACTATGTGCTCTTTGCTATTTCATTGGCTTTTCCCCCTGTGATTCACATAGAGAATGTCTTTGATGGTAGTGGTGTGCCAACTTCTTAGCCAAATTTTGCTCTCAGTGCATGATGCCCTTTTTTGGTTTGAAAGTGAATAACATTCAGACATAGTTGCCTATTGATAGAGGAAGCCTTAGCTACAGAAGAATTGCTGTGTCCAATTACTGACTCAAAGAAAAATAGAGAGCAAATGAAGTTACCTTAAAATGTGAGTCAAACAAAGAATAATAAACAGTGCCATTATCCTCCTTTTAAAGAAATACACAAATGTGTTCAATATGCCTCTATTAGCACAGTATAGTCTCAGGTTTCAAATATACTTTCTAGTTTTACAGGGCAAATGCCAAGCTCTCAATGAATATATCCCTAAGAATCATATTTTTGTGTGTTTTTACTCCAGTGTGTCCTCAGAAAACATCACAGATTTTCAACCCCACTAATCCCATGGAAAATTGCTCAGGGCAAAACCATTACTGAAGCTCTCAAGGAGGCAAAGCTGGATAGCTCTATGCCAAAGCCCCCTCCTCTGTGTTTATCTTAGGGAAGCAGCTGTCTCAACAGGCACGCCATTCGGCACATGGGAAGGAAGCAGCAATCATAGTTCTGATATTCCCAAACTACTGCTGGGAAATTTATAGACACCCTCATATATACGATGTCATACATTGATTTTTTAACATGCAACTTAGATCCAATGCAGCCGAGTACTTGAAATTGTATGTATTAGTAATGCCAGTTTACAAGGATGGTTTACTGTTCATATACTAATATGTAGTACTGGGAGTGGGAGAGTTGAGTTTGGAGAACTAGAAAAATAAGTAAGCCTGGAGGGACTGCAGTATGAGAGAGTCAGGAGCATAAGATAGACCTTGGAAATCCTGTTAAGGATTTTGAACTTTATCTAAGGGCAATGGAGAGCCTAAGTAACAGATTGGATTTTAGAATTTCCCAGAATTCAGTGAAGAGAGTAGATTAGAGTTACTTGATAACACTTGCAAGCATTGAATTGATTTGGTTAGTGTTGGCCAAGCCCTCAGCCCTCACTGCCCGTTAAGCTTGTATTCTACATAAGTTGATCATATATCAGTTGAGTGAAAAATAAGAAGTTATTCTCAGCATCTCTTCCACATCATGAAGACTCTACAAATGCCAACAATAGACAACAGTCTGTTAATACTTTCATTTAATGTATTATTTTTTTAGTTTATAAACCATATGATAAACTGTGCTGCAAACTGAATACAGAAAGGCTCAGTTAAAAAGAGTTTCCTGATTTAAAGGGAAAAGTTCCATTTGGGCTGGATTTAAATCTCAAGAGGCAAGAGTTCTATAGAATGCAATTTGCTGTAGCATATTTCACAAAGAGTGTTTAATATAACTTATTGACCTTACACATTTTATGTGACCTTTAATGTAGCAATTCTCTACTGTAAAAATTGACTTAATAAGTTCAGAATAGTTTGAAATCATTCATTCAGCTCAAAGAGTAGACCTGGGCTTTCTTGTTGAATAACCAACACCCCACCAGGAAGAAAATAAAGCCAAAATTCTAGCCTATATGGCTAGAATGAGATTTAAAACATACCATAGAGCTTAATTTATATTTATTTATTGAAATTCTTTCCATCTTCATTTTTTTCTTATTTAATTTTTCAGATTTATTGAGGTATAATTGACATACAAAACTATAATATTCCAAAGTGTACAACTTGGTGGTTTGCTATACATACACATTGTAAAAGAATTCCCACCATTTACTTGCCATATCTATCATCTCACATATTTACCTTTTTTTTCTCCTTTGATGAGAACAACTTAATTTCTACTCTCTTAGCAAATTCAATTTTACAATACAATGTTATCAACTATAGTCACTGTTATTCACCTTATTCACCTTATAACTGAAAGTTGATGGCCTTTAATCAGCTTCTCCCCATTTTCCTCACCTCTCAGGCCTTGTCAACAACAATTCTATCCTGTTTCTGTGAGTCTGACTTTTTCTCTTTTTTTAGGTTCCACATATAAATAATAGCAAACAGTATTTGTCTTTCTGTAGCTTATTTCACTAGCAAAATTCTGCCCAGTTTCATCCATGCTTTCACAGATGTGAGAATTTCCTCCCGTTCCATAGGTTGCATTTTTCATGGCTGAATAATATTCCTGTGTGTGTGTGTGTGTACACACAGGGCATTTTCTTTATCCATCTCTCTGTCAATGAACAGTGTTTATATAACTTGACTACTGTGAATAGTAATGCAAATATGGGAGTATAGATACTGCTTTGAGAGAGTGACTTCATTTCCTTTGGATATATATTCAGAAGTATAACTGCTAGATCATATGGTAGCTCTTTTTTAATTTCTTGAGGAATCTCCATACTGTTTCCATAGTGGCTGTACTAGTTTGCATTCCCACCAACAGTATACAGCATTCCCTTTTCTTCACTTCCTCACCAACATTTATTATTTCTTGTCTTTTTGGTAATAGACATCCTAGCTGTATATGGTGATCTCATTGTGATTTTGATTTTATTTTCCTGATGATTAGTGATGTTGAACACTTTTTTGTGTATCGATTGGCCATTTGTATGTTTCCTTAGAAAAATGTCACTCAGAGCTTTGCCCAATTTTAAGTTGGGTTATTTGATATTTTGATTTTGAGTTACATGGGTTTCTTGTATATTTTGGATATTAACCACCTATAGAATATATATTTTGAAAATACTTTCTCCTGTTCCATAGATTGCCTTTTCATTTTGTTGATAAGTTTCCTTTGCTGTGCAAAAGCTTTTAATTTGCTATATAGTCCCATTTGTTTATTTTTGCTTTTGCTTTTGGTGTCAAATTAAAAAAAAATAATTATCAAGACCAATTTGAAGGAGCTTACACCCTGTTTTCTTCTAAGAGTTTTACAGTTTCTAGTCTTACATTCAAGTCTTTAATCCATTTTGAGTTGATGTTTGTGTACAGTGTAAGATAAGGGTCTAGTTTTATTCTTTTGCATATGACTTCCCTGGTAGCTCAGCTGGTAAAGAATCCACCTGCAGTGCTGGAGACTCCGGTTGATTCCTGGGTCAGAAAGTTCCCCTGGAAAAGGGATAGGCTACCTTCTCCAGTATTCTTGGGCTTTCTTTGTGGCTCAGCTGGTAAAGAGTCCACCTGCAATGCGGGAGACCCGGGTTCAATCCCTGGGTTGGGCATGGCAACCCACACCAGTATTCTTGCCTAGAGAATCACCACAGACAGAGGAGCTTGGTAGGCTATAGTCCATGGGATCCCAAAGAGTAGGACATGACTGAGCGACTAAGTACAAGCACACATACAGCTTTTCCAGTACCAGTTATTGAAAATATCATCTTTCCATTGTATATTCTTGGCTCCTTTATGGAAAGTCAATTAACCGTATATGCATGGATTTTTTCCTAGGGTTTCTATTCTCTTCCATCAACCTTTGTGTCTGTTTCCATACCAATACCCTATTGCTTTGATTACTATAGCCTTGAAATATAGTTTGAAATCAGAAACTGTGATATCCCCAGTTTCTTAGGATTGCTTTTGCTATTTGGGGGTCCTTTGTGATTCCGTATAAATTTTATGATTGTTTTTTCTATTTCTGTGAAAAAATGCCATTGAAATTTTGATAGGGATTGCATTGAATTTGTATATCACCTTGGATGTGGACCTTTAAAAATGTTAATTCATCCACAAGCAGGAAATATACCACATGGTTTTACATGCTTTATCTTCTTGTTTGAATTATAAACACATCATTCAGTATCTCTGTATGGTTGGTACAGACAGGACTTCATCTTCTCTTTCTCACAAAATCTCCAATATTTTGCAATTTACAACTGACTGTTTTCAATGTAAAGAATTAGAATCAATAATAGAATCAAACTTAATTTCTAGGTCAGTTGGGAAATTTAGGCAAAACTTACATACAGTTAAAACTCACCCTTTCCAATGTGAGTATCACAATGAAGATATCAAAAAATCACATCACCTCCAAAAGTCCTTCATGTGCTATTTAGCTAGATGCCCATCTGCCCATTCTTACCTATTTTTGAACCATATAGTTTTGAATGCTATATAAATAAAATTATAGACTATATAGCCTTTAAATCTGACTTCACTCACTTGCCTGCCAGGCTCTTCTGTCCATGGAATTCTCTAGGCCAGAATATTGGAGTGGGTTAGCTGTTCCCTTCTCCAGGGGATCTTCCCAACCCAGGGATCAAACTCAGGTCTCCTGCATTGCAGGCAGATTCTTTACCAGCTGAGATACCAGGGAATCCCACACTCACTTAGCCTAATGCATTTGAGATTCATCAGTGTTGCTGCATGTATGACTAGCTCATTCATTTTTGTTACTGAGTAGTTATCCCTTGTACATATGTACCACAGCTATTTATCTATTACTCTGGTGAAGGACGTTTGTGTTGTTTACAGTTTTGGGTGATTATGAATAAAGAGTCTACAAACATTTGTGTGGAAATAGGTTTTCATTTCACTTGAGTAAATACTTAGGAATGAAATTGCTGGATTGTATTGTAAGTACACATTTAACATTTAACCATCAAATTGTTTTGCAACATGGCTGTACCTTATTGCATTCTCTCCAGCAATGTATAAGAGTTCCAGTTGCTCCATATCCATACCAATCCTTGGTATTGTCAGGGATTTTTATTTTAACTATTTTCATGGGAAGGTAGTGATATCTCATGTAGTTTTAATTTTAATTTCACTAGTGATTAATGGGGCTTCCCAGGTGGCACTAGTGGTAAAGAACCTGTCTGCCAATGCAGGAGATGGAAGAGAACCCAGGTTCAGGCCCTGGGTTGGGAAGGTCCCCTGGAGAAGGAAATGGCAACCCACTCCAATATTCTTGCCTGGAGAATCCCATGGACAGAGGAGCCTGGATGGCTGAATCGACTCAGCATGCTTGCAAGTGATTAATGATGTTGATCATCTTTTCATGCTCTTGACTATCACTCGTATACCTTTGGTGATATGTCAGTACAGGTCTTTTGCCCATTTTTTTCATTGAGCTGTTTGGCTACCTGAGCTCTGAGAGTTATTTATATATTCTGGATACTAGTACTTTATCAGTTGCGTTTTGAAAATATTTTATGTTATTTTGTGACTTGACTTTTCATTCTCTTGATAGCATTTTCTAAGGAGCAGAAGTTTATAATTTTGGTAAAGTCTAATCTATCAAACTTTTCCTTTTAGTGATTATGTTTCTGGTGTCATCTCTAAAAAATCTTTGCAAAATGAAAGGGTACAAAGTTTCTCACCAGTATCTTCTTACAAAAGATTTGAAGTTTTAAATTTTACCTTGGACCTATAATCCATTGAGAGATAATTGTCTAAGGTAGGGTTGACCTTCAAGGTGTGGATTACTGTAAATGGGTTGAGATTTTGTGTTTTTTTTTTTTGGTGCGTGAAGGTCCAAATATTACAGTGTCATTTGTTTAAAAGACTATCCACTCTCCATTTAATTAACCTTGTACTTCAAAACTTTTAAAGCAAAATAATTAAAAATAGCACCAAAACCATGGAATACTTAAGTATAGACCTACAAAATTTGCAAGATCTGTATGCTAAGGACAAAACACTGATGAAAGAAACCAAAGAAGATTTAAATGAAAGGAGAGATAAACACTATTCTTGAATTGAAATATTGAATATTGTTATGATTTCAGTCCTTCTTTCCAACTACCCTATAACTACAATCCCAATCAAAATCTCAATAGAATTTTTTGAAATTAAGTTGAATCTAAAATTTATATGAAAATCCCAAGGATCTAGAGTAGTCAAAACAATATGGAAAAAGAACAAAGTTGGATGGCTCATACTACCTGTTTTTAAGGCTTACTAAAAATTTTATTAAGCATTATTATTGTTCAGTCACCCAGTCATGTCCAACTCTTTGTGACCCCATGGACTGCAGTATGCCAGGCCTCCCTGTCCCTCACCATCTCCCAAAGTTTGCCCAAGTTCATGTCCATTGCTTCAGTGATGCCATCCAGCCGTCTCATCCTCTGACACCTTCTTCTTCTGCCCTCAATCTTTCACAGCATCAGGGACTTTTCCAATGAGTTAGCTCTGCACATCAGATGACCAAAATACTGGAGTTTAAGCTTCAGCATCAGTCCCTTTAATAAGTATCTCTTAAAATTGACTGGTTTTATCTCCTTGCTGTCCCAGGGACTCTCAGGAGTCTTCTCCATCACCACAGTTTGAAGCCATCAATTCTTTGGCACTCTGTCTTCTTTATGTATTAAGCATAACAGTATGATATTGGCAAATGGATATACACAGAGATCAATGAACATATAGAAAGTATAGAAATAAATTCATAGGGATGATGAATTGAGTTTTGACAAAGATGCAAGGGAAATTAGATGAATAATGACAATTTTCAACTAGTGGTGCTGAAATGACTTAATACCTTTATTTTAAAACAACAATAATAACAAAAGTAAAACCATGGAGCCATGGTGGTTAAAAGATTTACAGTTAACCCAAAAGGACAAGACTCACTTCTTTTCTCTGTAGATTTCCAATCCTCTGATATTCCAAGTCACCTTTTATTAGCCCCTCAATATGGCTCAATAAGACAAAAGATTTTCTTATGAGAATTCAGGCTTCTAGAGTTTTTCTTTTTTCTACGTTTATAGAACAAGTACTTTGTATGTGTATTGGCTTTTGGGAATTTTCTCTTCATTTCCTTATTTTTTTCTTTGGGAGTATTAATCTATCTCTAATTGATATCTAAGAGCTCTTTATATGTGTAGGATATTATATTTGTTTGACACAGCATTCAAGTATTTTTTCCAAGTTTCTCATTTGCTGTTTATTTTGGTTCACACACTTTTAGAAATACAAGAGTTTGATTTTATCTTTTTGTGCAGACACAGATATAAATCTTTTTCTTTTTGCCTACTTTCTTATTCTAAATTCTCCTGAAGAGCTTCAGGATGTCCATGAATCTTTCAGAAATGTATCTTAAATTAGATGTACATATAAGAGTATAAAATATACATATAAAGTAGGTTCAATTTCCCTTTTATGAATTCTTATATACTTTGGTGTGTGGTTTTCTTTTCCAGTATAGTAAGTTGGGTAGCAAGAGAATCTTTCCCTACATAAACATTTCCAAGCTGTTTTAAAGAGGACTGGCAATTACAAAGAAGTTACAGATTTGAATTGCAGAATTATAGTGCAAGCAACTAATTAATAAAAAAGATTTAGAAGATATGATTTGCTTATCTATTTCTGACTATCTTGTCTAAGTATTTCAAAACATTTAACTGGCACCATAATAGTTTACTATTATCTCATCAAATGGTATTTTTAAAGTGTTCCTGGGATTTGGAGGCTTACATGGCTAATTGCACCTGAAATGATAATCATCTCAACCTGCACATAGGCACATAAAATAAGGCAGACATTTCTGAGTCCACTTTTAAAAGGGAAAATGAATACCAAGCTGCTAAAATTCAGTTTCTATGATGGTTTGTTTCATAATTACTGTTTTTTAAAAAGTCCAATTCCATGATAACTCCCCTAGAACTGGTTGATGGATAGAAAAGAAATGGGGGAATTGCTACTGTTAAAAAAGAAAAGAAGATTTACAAATAGTGACACATTACACAGATGTGTAATTTGCATATTGAGCCATTCTACAGAAATTTTTTAGAAATCCAATGTTTCAGTTATTGGAAACACCCCAACAATCTAATTCTAACGGTGTAATGTTTCATTGCTGAATAAGTCAATGCACAACATAGAATTAAGAGGCTCATTAATTATATGGCCATAAATTTCAGAGTGAAAAAGGCAAATTGGGTATTTTGGAGTAATTAATGGTTTTGGAGGATGAACAGCTAATTAAGGTGATTAACCAAATGAAAAGCTCACCTAGGCTCCTTGACAAAAAAATCACAGAGCCTGTGAAAAGGATGGAACTTGTGTTTGTCACTTTTAATCTGTACTTTTGGCTAGGCTTTTAAAAAAGTCTTTAAAAGCCAAAGGGAAATAATTACAATGCTTAATTTATATCAGCACATATGAGGAAAACACTTGATTTTCATCAGGAACAGCTCTGAGTGGGACTTGTTTTGAGAATTCTTTCTACTCTGCCTTCAATATGTCCTCACATCCTGACCAGATAATACCATTCTAAATACACAGAGAGAAGGAAGGGCCAGAGGGGAAATTCTCTTCTAATTAAAGAGAATGATTCTTTAAGTTTACCGATGATGGATAATTTTTCAGTAGCCGAAGATGTCGAGCTCTGAAGCAATACATACATTTAACTGAATGTAGGTAAGTGTAGTATCACTAACTTTGGCATTTAATTGATTCTGTAGCAATTTTTATTAAAGCTTATTTCTTAAAACAAGGACAATGCTTTATGAAGTCAGCAACTGGATAATAACCCTGTAGCCAGCTGAATAAATCTTTGCAGAAATGATTCTTAAATTAAGAGACTGTCAACAAATAAGAAATTATTTCCAGTTTCAGATCACAGGAAAAACATGTGTCAAGACATGAGTGACACAAGAGCAAGTTAACAAGTGTTTGTGCGCTGTTTTAATGGGAAATATGATGAAGGGTGAATGCTAAAAAAATAGTTTCAGTACAGACAGACTCAAAAACCAAATCAGTTTCTGCCTAATCTGGGAAAGCATTCATAATGCATGTATCTGCACTATAAAGCACCAGCCACTTCCTATCCCACAAGCAGCAGGACTTCATTTACAACAAATGCTTTATTTTTTTCAAAGAACTGTTGTTAAGGTCAAAATCAATTACCTCAAGTCAAAACTCTGCTTTCCAAGATGGTTGCATAATCGTAATACCTCTGCCTTTCCAGAGGCGACTGGACCCCAGGTCCCAGCCACTTGGCATTGCAATGAAGGGTCCCAGGGTGATTTTCTTCACATGCAGGTGTGCTTCAGTGCACAGGGCCCTGTCTCTGGAATCCGGCTCAATATGTGAACAAAGAGAAAAACTAACTTGCCCTTTGTCCTCATGAGAGGAAACCTTGCGTCAAAAAACATCAGCCATATTTCCAAGCTGAAACTGACTAAACCTAAAGCTTTCACTGTCAGGGGCTGTCCTACATTCTAGAATATCCTAAGCTCTGGAGTCACACTGCCACTGGAGAGTCACAGCATTGTGGAGAAACCATTCATGTATAAGAGGCCTGTCCTAAAGGACATGTCACCAAAAATATTAGAAAAGTGTATCACCTATAACACAGTCTGTATGCCTGTGTCCCCCAAGGATTATGTCATAGAAATGTTCTGTTGAACCTCAAGACCTGGAAAAACAATGCAGTGATTTATGCTAACCAGAGATATTTCCATGTTCTCATAGAAAATTTGAATTAGATGACCATCGTGGGCAGTTAAAGACATTCAGAGTAAAAAGATGTTTATTCTGAATACAACATTACAGATATAAATATGCATTTCATGTTTTATTAGCCATCTTTTTGGATATGAGGGCAACCTTATTTGGACTAAGCTACAGGTAGGGTGTGAGGTATGGACATTTAATGTAGAAGCAAATCACGTTAGAACTGGGAGAAACCATAGGAACCCTCTGGACCAGTCGTTTCCAAACCTTCAGGTGCTTAAGAATCATTTAGGGAACTGGGTGACAATGTAGACTCCCAGGTCTTATCCCAAAGATGCCAGTTCTGGGAATCTTGTTTGGCTCTAAAGCAGGATAACGCTTAAAACACTACTTAATCCAACTTCTGTGGTGCACAGTAGAGGAAGTTGGGAACCAGAGAAAGTAGATGCCATGCTCAGGGACACACGGGAGAGTATTATCAGACATAAATCCATCAGCTGGACAGAGCGCTCGAAGGCTATCTAACATCCTAAGATGGTAGGAAAACTGCCGCTTACTGCCGTCCCTGACTGAATAGCCCGCTTGATACCAAAATGGTAATTGCTTTTGCTAGGAGCAAAGCAAATTAGTTTCTGCCCTTAGTTATGTGGAAAACACATATGAACAGAATTTGAATGCCCTTTCTGTCATAGGAATCCACTCATAATTACATAGCATTCACAGGGAATCAGGAAGGCTGGATTCTAGTCCCCGCTTTGCCGTTAAGATTCTCTTAGGCAAGTCACCCTCTCACTTTTACTTCACGTGTTGGTGATGATGAAGCCGGTCTAAGAGACACCTAGTATCTCTTCCAGACCTCAAATTATGAGTTTTACCACAGGCAGAAATATCCAGCTTCTTCCTTCCACTTTAGTCACTTAATTGTTGTATGAATGATAGTAATTATATATACTAGTAGTTAATGGTGAGTACTAAGTGCCAGACAGTGTCCTAAACATCTTATGTAATTTTTTTTGCACTTAATTCTCACAATAACTCACTGTTACTATATCCAATTTTTTTTCAAATGCAGAAACTGAGGCAAAAGAAGTTGATTAACTTTCCTAAGATTACATAATTAGTGTGTTGCACAGCTGGGAAGAAGTCAGATGAGGGGGGAAATAAGAAAAGCAAGATATTACAAAGATATAATACATTTAAATATTAGTCTTTTGTCAGCATTTTTCTTTGCCCTTTGCCTTTCCCCCACTAGAACCTCTGGCCTCTTCTGAAATAAGGACTCCAATATCCAATGCTGATTGACAAAGGCTCAAGGTGAAAGATATTGCTCTTTTCTTTAATTCTTTTGTTGTTTTTGTTCAGTCACTAAGTTGTGTTTGATTCTCTGAGACCCCATGGACTGCAGCATGCCAGGCTCCCCTGTCCTCCACTATCTCCTGGAATTTGCTCAAATTTATGTCCATTGAGTTGGTGATGCTAAGACAAATTGATTCTTTATCACTTAATTACTTCAAAATACTAATAATAAACACTGCTACCATTGTATATATCCATGGAATCAATACAGATATTGATGATGTAACACAAAAATTCAAAGCTCTATAGAAGTCTTTTACATCCTTTTAAAATTCCCCTTTCTAGTTTAGAATAATGAGCTAGACTTTTAAATCCAAGATAAAATTATGTGAACATTATACTTTATATTAAGCCAATTAAACAACATATAGAGTTACTATCTAGCAA
Source organism: Cervus canadensis (assembly GCF_019320065.1). Lineage (NCBI taxonomy): Eukaryota > Metazoa > Chordata > Mammalia > Artiodactyla > Cervidae > Cervus > Cervus canadensis. Next base: position 61,681,917 of record NC_057391.1, on the reverse strand, counting down.
TATGAAGAGGATCAACAGCCTGAAACTGTTAATACCTATTTAGGATTATATGATATCTGACTACATTTTTAAAAGAATTTCCTAGTACTTAACTCTAACAACTCTTAAGAAACTACACTAATATCCTCCAGATAAGGTTCAAATACTTGTCTTCTAGAAGCTGACTAGAGTTGCATTGTATTCCATAGCTAAACCCTTTGGTGAAGAAATATCTTCTTGTTTACAGTGTTTTCTTCTGATTGTCTATGAAAATCTGTGCTTCTCATTAATAAAGCAAAATTTCAAAGCACTCAAAATCATCTTTTAGGAAAAAAATGGATATATGCAAATTCCTGCAAAAATTCCAGACTGTACCATAAAAAGGAACAAGACACCAAAATGAATTCTTTGCATTTGTGCAGTATCTTACACAGAGTAGGCATGGTCTATTTTTCTGTATCTTTCATTGTAAGAGTTTATATTAAAGAAGAGGATTTTACTTCAGTCTGAATAAGTTGGATGAGAACAAAGGACTTTCTTCTTTAAGACTACCTCACATTTGTTTAGTATTTGACACGTCCTTCCAAATGCACTATATCATTTGGTTTTGCAACAAACCTTATTAGAAGTCAGCCAAATCTACAGAAAAAAGAAACAAGCTGAGAGAGGTTTTACAGTTGGTAAGCTCACCTAGCTAGGAAGTAGCAAAGTTAGACTTCAACTCAGATTTCTAATTCCATATCCTGTGCCTTTCACTTTCCTTCCAGGCCATACGGAAGCCTATCTCTCACACCACATCTTTCAGGGTAGTTTGTCAACTGGGTTTATGTTACAATAAAATATAACTTTCCTGCATGATTCCTTGATCTTGAACTGTTGTAGCTGATCAAGGCCTATTTGTTGCCAGAGCATAAATGGAGGAAAATAATATACTTTGATCTCTTTACACATAATCTATTTTCAAGCTTCAGTTCCTGTAGTATATACTTGCTAAATATCATTGAATATTAAAGTGGCAGAAAAATATTTTACCCCATTTATTTTCTTGCTCAGCTAGAATGGCCAAGAAGAAGCAAATAAATTACAGTTGAATTTATAGTAAGAAATGTTATCACCAGGAAATTGTCAGATGTGATGTTATCATTTTTGTAATTACAAAAGAAATATCCATTCCCCTGGAAGTTACCGCAGTATGGAAGTAATTGCTATGCTATTACAGAATAGTTGCGTGATATGGTTATTCTTTTCAAACAAACTATAAATTATGTACTAAACATAATATAATTTATAATGAAAAACTTAACATGGCTTAAAGTAGCAACCAAATTTGAGTGGCGCTCTGTGGTTGTTGCAAAGTAATTACATAATTATTTAAGCCTCACAAACTTAGAAATTACAAAGTACTTATGAAATGCATTACCAGGAGAAGTTAAATGGAACCTAAAATAGTTACTAGCCTAATTTGGGTAATGTTTTCTGTGTGCTAAATAGCAATTCCCTTATTATCTTTTTTTGTGATAGCATCTAATGTGTTTTAACAAATGCTTCTCATTTGTCTTTATTCATAGAATCCTAGATTCTCCATGTTGGAAGAAAATATCTAAACCAAGTTTTCTACCCTATAAGCCTCTTCTACAACATTCAAGACAACTTATTACTGGGCTTCTTGAGTCAAGGCAGCCCAAAGCTCTGTAAATTAAAAAATAAAGTCAGTGAATTGGTTAGGAGTCTTTGGTGGCATATGACAGGTGACCAGCTCACACTGGCTTAAGGGAAAGAAGATATTTACAAGTGCAGGTACTTGAAAAGCCCAAGGTTACTGGCTTTGAGCCTGGTTAGATCTAGGTGTTACACAATGTTCTAAGTATTTTCTTCTTTTAGACAGCTGCTTGAGAGTCTCTGTTGGCTCTGTTCTCAGATAGGCTGTCTCTTTGTGAGATATCTGTCAGAAGATTCATGTACCACCTACTGACTCAGACATTCTGATAGAGAATTTCTCTTTCCCAGTAGTTCCAGGAAAGACCTGGAATGTTCTGACTGGGATGTTCTGCATCATATGCCTTTCTCTGAATCAATCACTGCATATTGTTCATGGCTCACATGAGCATCCATCTCTAGAACCAGGAGGGTAGGGTCTTTCCCAGAAGAATACTGTGACCCTGTTAATGAAAGAAGAAAGAATGAGCACTGAGTGGAGAAACAGAACAGATGTCCACGACAGGCGAGATTTATTACTCTTCCTCTAATAGAGATATTTCTCTTCTTCCTCTTGTCTAGTGGGGGGACCTCTGGGAGTTGAGTTTTGGTGAAAATAAAATGGTTCCGGTCAACAAATTGGTCCAAGCTGGAAGCTGACATCTGTACTATTGGCATTTATCATGAGCACACCAGAAGGGTAATTACAAGTTTACAGAAGCACTTCTTTCTTCATCCAAAAATGAAGTTACTCTGGACACAATGTTCTTTAGCCTCAATCCACAGAGCATTGATTCCCTAGAACCAATCTTTCAAAAGTACTTAAAATTTTCTTTTGTCTTCTTTTTAAGTAGTAGTTGTGTATGACTCAGGATCTCTGCAGACACCATTCATCGTCCACAGAACGCCATGGTGAACCACAAAGCCCTACTATATGTGCTGATTATCTTAGAATCACGGTGTAGAGGGAGAGAGCATCTGATGCTCATAAGGATGAAGGTGTAAATTGTGCAGGGCTAGAGACGCTTGCCACGCTCATTCTCATGGGTAGCAGGCAACTGTTATTCCTTCTGGCTGCCAAGCATCTAAACCCAATGGGCAATTATCTATCTTATGGGTTTTGATGGGAGGCACAGATATTTGTCAGTACTGAAACAAAAAATGCCACCAACTCACTCTCCCAATCCCCCTTGCAGCTAGTATGTGGGCATGTGACCTAGGCCCCCTAGGTAGCACTAGTGATAAAGAACCTGCCTGCCAATGCAGGAGATGTAAGAGATGCAGGTTCAATCCCTGGGTTGGGAAGATCCCCTGGAGAAGGGCGTGGCAACCCACTCCAGTATTCTTGCCTGAAGAATCCCATGGACAGAGGAACCTGGAGGGCTACAGTTCATAGGGTCACAAAGAGCTGGACACAACTGAAGTGACTGAGCACACATGCAAGACCTAGGCCTTAGCAATCAAATGCATCTACTTTGGTCTTTGACTAGGGGACCAAAGATGCAAGTAATAAAGCTTTGAGACAAAGTTCCTCTGGCAACAGAGGCCGCTGCTAGGAGATCAGGTTCTCGGAACAACAGAGCTGCAGGTCTAGCAGCTGTGTTCAGTGTCTGAGGTCATTTGTGTCCACAGCTTAAGTGGCTGTTTAGGGCTCAGCAATAGCAGTTCCAGGGCCATCCTCCCTGGACTCATTTCGCAGTGCAACTTTGGTATTATTTTTTACTGCAGTGCATCTGAACTTGTATTTTCAGCACCCCCAAAGTTTTAATGAGCTTCTTATCATCTTTTTTTTTCCCCCTAAAATAACTCTGAATCAGTATCTGTTGCTTGCCTCCAAAAATCAAGGTTATATAAAAGTTCTCGTCTTATGTAGTTTAGAAAGATTTTCCAGCATGGTGGTTAAAGGGATAGGCTGCAAACTTGCCTTTCACATAATAACTCTTTGTTCTTTGTGTGGTGACATGGTTTCTGAGTTATAAGAAACATTTACTCTCAAAGAGGGATGAAATAGGGAATTTATATTTAAAAACGAAAACTCTGTCATGAAGAACATTTAAATATTTTATAATTTTCTAATCTATTTAAGCAAGTTTATCAACAATAGTGGCCTTAATAAAGGGTTGGGGCTAACAGCTTGGTGAAGTGACATATTAGATGGTCTAAGGTTTGGGGGAGGGAGTGCCCTCCCCTGGCTTAGCTTACAATTTTGATCACTGTAAAATGTAGAAACATTTGTTGATGATTCCCATGATTTATACTTTAGTGGGACTAATGGGTCTGATCAGACATTGGTGTAAAGGTGTGGAACAAAAGGGAAAGGCATATGAATCTTAAGAGGGAATGGGGGTCTCACAGCTGAATTAGAAGGAACACAGTATACATAGGTGCCTGAGCCACCCTAGATGAGCAGGATCAATTTTCTGTCATACCTTCACTCTCTAAAATTGGTGATTGACTACTGTCTTGCTATGGGATTTTACTGAGAAACCAAAAATGTATGTGCTTATTTACCTATAAGACTATAATTAAGGCAGAAAATGCTCCCCCAACTCTTGCAGACATATACCCCCAATAGTTACAAAATTGTACAAGAAATTGGAGATGACAGCCATGGTAGAAGGATTGAGAAAGAAGAGAGAGGAAAAAAGCCCTTGTTACTAAGTTAATAACCAGAAGAACATCTAAATAGGGGCCATTCCCTTACAATACCACATACTATTTCTTAAACAGAGTTATTCTGTGGTTTGTAATCAAGTGTCTGAATTCTGAATTTATAGGCCCCAGGATGGTAAGTGTGGTTATATGGTATTTAGCAATTTTGTGTGGTGTTGCGCTAAATATGGAAAAGTCAGAAAAGTATTTCAGTGCTTTTCCTTTGAGTCTACTCTGAAAGCTGGGTTGAGTAATGGCAAAAAAAAGAAAAAAAAAAACCCAAAAAACAAAAAACCCCACCAGCCTGGTAAGGGGCAATCAAGTTTATCTCTTTGGAAACTTTAATTTCATTTCAGGAATATCTCTTTAGAATATGTCTAAATTAAATTCTTCCTTTTTAGCTCATGAAATTGTAATCATTTCTCAAAATCTTGAAATACCTAATAAATGGAGAATTTCTGCTCAATATACCAAAATGATGTCCTATTAGTAACTATGTAACTAAGATGTAACTATTAGTTACAATCTGATCAAGGGCTATAGATGAAGTCTTCTCATCATCCCCGGAGGTTTTAAGCACAGGATAAAGGCTCATTAGCTAGGGTGTTGGATTCTAAAAGCATTTCCCAAAGTGTTTGGGGGCCAGGACATACTGAAAATGACTTCCAGTCTGGCTGTCTGGGGTTCAAAAGTTTGCTCTGTAATTCACTGATACGGAATTTGAAAAAATTCAGTGACCTATAACAGTCCTTGTAAACTTCTAAGGACTGTCAAGGATGGGATTACAGATTTGATATAAAATTAAAATGTTCTATATCAAATCCCACTCTTTCAGGATCTGTGGCAGTTTAGAAATACCCAAACCAATAATATTTTAAAGTGTTTTTAAACTCAGTTTTAAAAAAAATTCACGCAAAACATTCAGTGTATTTCCTCCAGAATCACACTTCATTTTGGTTCCCAAATCATATTAATGTACCCCAGTTTTTCACCATTTTCACCATACTTGATCCAAAAGTCTTTTGGCTATTTTTTAAACTCAAATTCATCCTGAAAGTAAAAAGATTCATTACTGTTGAATGTATTAAATAAGTGTAACTTAAGTTTTAAAAGCATTTCCAAATAAATGTTTTGCCGTCAACATAGCAGAATGTGAAGAACATGAATGAGCTTTATTCTCAAATTGAATTTTGACCAACCACTGGCTCTGCCACCAGCTGACCAAGCTGTTGCCCTCTGGGGACAAGTTACTCTGTTTTCTTATTTATACAATTAAGACAACAATGCTTACCTCCTATGAATGCTATAAGATTAGAGGTTCTAAAGCTTTCATAGCAGAGCCCAGCACATGGTAGGCATTCAATAAATTACAACAAAACAAAAATGGCAATATGATTTTCCTAAATGTGCACTTACCTAAGTTAATCACTTGAAGAAAAAAAATAGTTGTTTACATATATATAAGTTGCAGTGTTTTAAAGAATCAGTTTTAAGTCATTGTGATTAAATTGATTGTGAACTGTTGAGACCCTCTTAAATGTATATTTCCTAAGAAAGACCTCCATTTCTAGTTCATGTATTCATCGATTGATTCAACAACACCCTTAAACACACTCATCATAGCAGTTTATTTGAAATGTCTGCAAGATAGTTGATTTCAGAAGAGTGTTGCCACATTAGCCTACTCATTTCTCTACCAACTGGAGCTCCTGAGAACAATTGAAATGCTAGTCAGGTATTCACACCATAGGGAGCTACAACCCACCACAACATAAAACAGTTAAAGCTGTGCTTGTCATATGATGATGGCAACTACATTTTCCCTTCCTCCAATGTTCCTGGCCTTGACCTAGGTCATCACTAGTCCTAGAGATGGCAGAGATGTTGGAAGTTCTTCCACTGAGGTTCTTTGCTTCTGTGGCTGCTCTCTCCCTTATGTCCTTGGTTCCAGAGGACATGGAAGAACTTCAGCCTGCCCTCAGCCCTGCACCTGTGCATCTTTCCTGGATTATAGACAAAGCCCACTCATTCTTGGGGAAAGTATCTTTCTTCACCATCCTCATGATCTCCTATTCCTTTGCTGTAGACAGTCAGTCCTTGTCTCACATGTGTTCAGTCTTCTCAGCTTCTGCCCATCACCTCTCTCCACGGCACTTACCAAAGTCATGCTACCCGCTGGTTGAATATCTGCCATTTTTCATGACATAACTTTCTAAGCGTTGTGACTGAAGTATGTACAGAAATTTTGGAAAGCAAAAAAGAAGAGAAAATAATGTTTGACCTAGGGAGACCTGGGCAGACTCTACAGAGAAGCTAGGACTAGATGGTGAATAAGAACAATAAGGAAGGAGAAAATGAAACTTTGGCAGAATAAAGAAATGTCAAAGGCATGAAAATCCACAGAGTATGAAAAGAATGGTCAGTATGAGCAATGTGTTGAATGTGTTGTTGTTGTTTAGTTGCTAAGTCATGTCCAACTCCTTGCCTTGTGTTGAATGCGTGGTGAAGAATAACTGGAGATGAAACTGGGAAGGGAAGTTGGAGTCAAACCATAAGGAGCTAAATGGGCCAATCTCTGGAGTTCATATTTACACTGCAGTCAGTAGGAAATCATCAAAAATGTTGGGTACAGCAGAAGTAAGACAGAGCTGCAATGTGAAGATGAATGTCTTAGCACTGGGGCAAATTAAAAAGGTGAGTCTAGAGATAGGAAAATTAGTCAAGAGTTGAGAAATTCAAGCTAGCAAGAGTGAGAGCTTCAAATATGGATGGCAAGGGAAAAAGAGGAAGGGATTAAACCAAGAGACACGTCAAAGGAGAAAATTACAGGGTGAAATGACTAATTGAAACTATGAAAACAGATAGAAGAAGAAGTCAAGATGATTCTGAGAGGACATTTTAAATTCCTGCATTTTCTCTATAGAGAGATAGGTCTATATCTTATATCACATAAATAGATATAAGCATAGGTATAGATAGATATGGGGTTCCCTGGTGGCTCAGATGGCAAAGAGTCTACCTGCAATGCAGCAAGACCTGGGTTTAATATAGCTAGACATAGATATCTTCACTTACTTCACCTTACCCTTTGTTTAATCTAAACACCTGCATATAATATGCCACCATGATGATGAAGCACTCAGTATTTGCATAATAGGTTAGAAGAGTTTCAAGGAGCTCATTATTTTCTCAGAAGACTTGGGCATCTGGAATAAGTTACAGGGAGGTTATGGAATTTTCTTCCCTGGAGGTCTTTTACAACAAGCTGTATACCCATCTGTCTGTGAAGGCTTAGGTGTGGTCCTCTCTGAAGCCTGGGAGAAGGCTGCCTTGAGTTCTTGTGATCTTTTCCAGGCCTACAATTCTATGCTTCTACATCATTTTATGGCTTAACCCCAAGGTATATTATTCATTTGATTAAGTAAATAATAAGACAAAACTTGAAATTTTTATGGACACTGTCATAGAATGTATTCTGGAAATCCTGAAAATTAACCAGCAAGTCCTCTGAATAAATTGTGAATAATTTTATAGGTCAGGATTCCCAGTGTGTTTGATGGAACTAGTACCGTAATATTCTTGCTCCAAAAAATAAGAAAGAACAAAAATTCAGTGTACATTAGTATATAAAAGCCATAATATTTCCTATAGGATAAAAGTTTTTAAAATATTCACCTAGAACTTCTCAAATCTTACAGGAGAAAGAGACATATGTATTTCTCACTATATATGACTATCAATATCCCTCTCTCTCTATCTACCTAGCAATCATCTGTCTACTTTTAAATTTCCTATGAAAATAGGGTCTCATAAAACATACTTTGTTAAATATTATTCTGATTTATTTTTCATATCATAAGAAAATCAGGGTTGAATGTATCACTAATAACATCTAAACTTGTCCAAGGATCTTTGGTTAATCCAATAATTGAGTTATTTTTAAATTACAGTTTGCTTCTCTATAAAATGGAGATAATAACACCTGATTCATAGGTTGTTATGAGAATTAAATGAAAGTATGTAATGCACCTGGCATAGAGACTGTAATTTGTAAGTGCCCCATAAACGTTAGCTTCCTACCCTTTGCTTCTCCATTAAGTTTTGGTACCTAATATATCTTACAAATAAATAGTTTAGGTGCAGAAATGCTTAGGCAATTAAAAACACTGGGTTCTGCTAAGCAATGAATAGATCATCTTGTGTTAAATTAAAATGCAGAAACTCAAGTGATTTTACCTCAATATTCAAAACTATACTGAAATGTATGTGCATATGCATAAGGGCCACTCAGAAAAATAAGAATATTTTTAATAAGTGGTATGATCTTGGGTGGTTTGTTTCATTTTAAAAAAAGAATTAATGGACTATTTTTAGGGTGATTTAGTTTCATAGGGAAACTGAGAAGAAAGTACAGAGTTCCCACATACCCCCTTCCCCATAGGCATATAGCTTCCCCTACCAACAATATCTTACACAGCGTGTTACGTTTGAATGAATGAATGAACGCATCATTATCAACTTACTTTGTGTCATACAGAATAGTTTTGCTGCCTTAAAAGTCCCCTGTGCAAAAAAAAAAAAAAAGTCCCCTGTGCTCCACTTAATTCATTCTTACCTTCTCCCAAGACCATGGCAACAATTGATCTTCCTACAAAATATGGTATGTAACCCTTTCAGATTGCCTTCTTTTGCTTAATAACATCCTAAACCCTCATTAAAGGCCTTCCATTTCAAGTCAAGTCCACCTACAATAATCTCCTTCTTCATTAACAAAAAGTCAGCTGATTAGGGACTTTATTTATCAGTTCAGTTCAGTTGCTCAGTCATGTCCGACTCTTTGCGACCCCATGAACCACAGCATGCCAGTCCTCCCTGTCCATCACCAACTCCCAGAGCTTACCCAAACCCATGTCCATCAAGTCGGTGATGACATCCAACCATCTCATCCTCTGTCATCCCCTTCTCCTCCTGCCCTCAATCTTTCCCAGCATCAGGGTCTTGTCAAATGAGTCAGCTCTTTGCATGAGGTGGCCAAAGCATTGGAGTTTCAGCTTCAACATCAGTCCTTCCAATGAACACTCAGGACTGATCTCCTTTAGGATGGACTGGTTGGATCTCCTTGCAGTCCAAGGGATTCTCAAGAGTCTTCTCCAACACCACAGTTCAAAAGCATCAATTCTTCAGCACTCAGCTTTCTTTTTAGTCCAACTCTCACATCCATACATGACCACTGGAAAAACCATAGCCTTGACTAGACAGACCTTTGTTGGTAAAGTAATGTCTCTGCTTTTTAATATGCTGTCTAGGTTGGTCATAACTTTCCTTCCAAGGAATAAGCATCTTTTAATTTCATGGCTGCAATCACCATCTTCAGTGATTTTGGAGCCCCCCAAAATAAAGTCAATTACTGTTTCCACTGTTTCCCCATCTATTTGCCATGAAGTGATGGGACCAAATGCCATGATCTTAGTTTTCTGAATGTTGAGCTTTAAGCCAACTTTTTCACTCTCCTCTTTCACTTTCATCAAGAGGCTTTTTAGTTCCTCTTCACTTTCTGCCATAAGGGTGGTGTCATCTGCATATCTGAGGTCATTGATATTCCCTCCTGGCAATCTTGATTCCAGCTTGTGCTTCCTCCAGCCCAGCATTTCTCATGATGTACTTTGCATATAAGTTAAGCAGGGTGACAATATACAGCCTTGATGTACTCCTTTTCCTATTTAGAACCAGTCTGTTGTTCCATGTCCAGTTCTAACTGTTGCTTCCTGACCTGCATACAGATTTCTCAAGGGGCAGGTCAGGTGGTCTGGTATTCTCATCTCTTTCAGAATTTGCCAGAGTTCATTGTGATCCACACAGTCAAAGGCTGTGTTTTTCTGGAACTCTCTTGCTTTTTCGATTATCCAGCGGATGTTGGCAGTTTGATCTCTGGTTCCTCTGCCTTTTCTAAAACCAGCTTGAACATCTGGAAGTTCACAGTTCATGTATTGCTGAAGCCTGGCTTGGAGAATTTTAAGCATTACTTTACTAGCGTGTGAGATGTGTGCAATTGTGCGGTAGTTTGAGCATTCTTTGGCATTGCCTTTCTTTGGGATTGGAATGAAAACTGACCTTTTCCAGTCCTGTGGCCACTGCTGAGTTTTCCAAATTTGCTGGCGTATTGAGTGCAGCACTTTCACAACCTCATCTTTCAGGATTTGAAATAGCTCAACTGGAATTCCATCACCTCCACTAGCTTTGTTCGTAGTGATGCTTCCTAAGGCCCACTTGACTTCACATTCCAGGATTTCTGGCTCTAGGTGAGTGATCACACCATCGTGATTATCTGGGTCATGAAGATCTTTTTTTGTATAGTTCTTCTGTGTATTCTTGCCACCTCTTCTTAATATCTTCTGCTTTTGTTAGGTCCATACCATTTCTGTCCTTTATGTGCCCATCTTTGCATGAACCGTTCCCTTGGTATCTCTGATTTTCTTGAAGAGGTCTCTAGTCTTTCCCATTCTATTGATTTCCTCTATTTCTTTGCATTGATTGCTGAGGAAGGCTTTCTTATCTCTCCTGGCTATTCTTTGGAACTCTGCATTCAAATGGGTATATCTTTCCTTTTCTCCTTTGCTTTTCACTTCCCTTCTTTTCACAGCTATTTGTAAGGCCTCCTCAGACAGCCATGTTGCTTTTTTGCATTTCTTTTTCTTGGGGATGGTCTTGATTCCTGTCTCTTGTACAATGTCATGAACCTCCACCCATAGTTCTTCAGGCACTCTGTCTATCAGATCCCTTAAATTATTTCTCACTTCCACTGTATAGTCGTAAGGGATTTGATTTAGGTCATACCTGAGTGGTCTAGTGGTTATCCCTACTTTCTTTAGTTTAGATCTGAATTTGGCAATAAGGAGTTCATTATCCGAGCCACAGTCAGCTCCTGGTCTTGTTTTTGCTGACTGTATAAAGCTTCTCCATCTTTGGCTGCAAAGAATATAATCAATCTGATTTTGGTGTTGACCATCTGGTGATGTCCATGTGTAGAGTCTTCTCTTGTGTTGCTGGAAGAGGGTGTTTGCTATGACCAGTGCATTCTCTTGGCAGAACTCTAATAGCCTTTGCCATGCTTCATTCTGTACTCCAAGGCCAAATTTGTCTGTTACTCCAGGTGTTTCTTGACTTCCTACTTTTACATTCCAGTCCCCTATAATGAAAAGAACATCTTTGGGTGTTAGTTCTAGAAGGTCTTGTAGGTCTTCATAGAACTGTTCAACTTCAGCTTCTTCAGCGTTACTGGTCGGGGCATAGACTTGGATTACCGTGATACTGAATGGTTTGCCTTGGAAACAAAGAGAGATCATTCTATTGTTTTTGAGATTGCATCCAAGTACTGCATTTCAGACTCTTTTGTTGACTATGATGGCTACTCCATTTCTTCTAAGGGATTCCTGTCCACAGTAGTAGATATAATGGTCATCTGAGTTAAATTCACCCATTCCAGTCCATCTTAGTTCACTGATTCCTAGAATGTTGATGTTCACTCCTCTCCTCTCTTGTTTGACCACTTCTAATTTGCCTTGATTCATAGACCTAACATTCCAGGTTCCTATGCAATATTGCTTTTTACAGCATCAAACCCTGCTTCTATCACCAGTCCCATTCACAACTGGGTGTTGTTTTTGCTTTGGCTCCATCCCTTCATTCTTTCTGGAGTTATTTCTCCACTGATCTCCAGTAGCATATTGAGCACCTACCGACCTGGGGAGTTCATCTTTCAGCATCCTATCATTTTGCTTTTTCATATTGTTCATGGGGTTCTCAAAGCAAGAATACTGAAGTGGTTTGCCATTCCCTCCAGTGGACAACATTCTGTCAGACCTCTCCACCATGACCCGGCTGTCTTGGGTGGCCCCACACAGCATGGCTTAGTTTCATTGAGTTAGAAGAGGCTATGGTCCGTGTGATCAGATTGGCTAGTTGTCTGTGATTGTTTATTTATATTTGCCTTTAAATTATTTTTTAAAACTGTCTTATTAGAGTATCTTTTAAATGTAAAAAAGATTAATGAATTGAAAATTAAGCAACAGAAGAAACAAACCAAAGAAGAATGATGATTATCATGAGTTAGGAACTCTGAACTGGAGTGGTCCAGCCATACTTGTTTCCTATTTTCCCAAACGGTTGAGTTTCACCTCCTAGCAGACAATTTCAAGTTGTCCTACTCCTGTTCCCTCCTCAGCTTCTGTCTCTGAGCTTCTGTCTTTCTCTTTCTCCTGAAAAAGAGTTCACACACTTTTTTTTTTCAGGGTTCTTTGAGGTTCTAAGGACAGAACAGGGTGCAATCAGTGAACACAGAAAACCCAAGGGAAAACATATAGTTGTTGATCAGTCACTAAGTCATGTCCAACTCTTTGCAACCCCATGAACTGCAGCATGCCAGGCTGCCCTGTCCTTCAGCATCTCCCTGAGTTTGCTCAGACTTATGTCCATTGAATCAGTGATGCCATCCAGTCATCTCATCCTCTGTCTCATCATTTTCCTCTTGCTCTCAATCTATCCCAGTACCAGAGTATTTTCCAATGACTGACTTCCATCGTGAAGTCGGTTCTTCACATCAGGTGGTCAAAGTATTGGAGCTTCAGCATCAGTCCTTCCAAGGAATATTCAGGGTTGATCTTTAGGATTGGCTGGTTTGATCTCCTTGCTATCTGAGGGGTTCTCAAGAGCCTTCTCCTGCACCACAGTTTGAAAGCAGCAATTCTTTGGCACTCAGCCTTCTTTATTGTCCAACTCCCACATCTGTACATAACTACTGGAAAAACTATAGCTTTGACTATATGGACCTTTGTTGGCACAGTGATGTCTCTGCATTGTAATAAGCTGTCTAGGTTTGTCATAGCATTTCTTCCAAGGAGCAAGCATCTTTTAATCTCATGGCTGCAGTCACCACCCACAGTGATTTTGGATTTTGGACAGAAAATGAACTCTGTCACTGTTCCCACTTTTTCCCTACCTATTTTCCCCATCTGTGAAGTGATGGGACTGGATATCATGATCTTCACTTTTAGAATGTTGAGTTTTAAGTCAGCTTTTTCACTCTCCTCTTTCACCTTCATCAAGAGGCTCTTTGGTTCCTCTTCACTTTCTGCCATTTAAGTGGTGTCATCTGCATATCTGCTGCGGTTGGTATTTCTCCCAGCAATCTTGATTCCAGCTTGTGAGTCATTCAGCCTGGCATTTCACATGATATATTCTGCATAGCAGTTAAATAAGCAAGGTGAAAATATACAGCCTTGATGTACTCCTTTCCCAATTTTAAATTAGTCTATTGTTCCATGTCAAGTCCTAACTGTTGCTACTTGTCCTTCAGGTTTCTCAGTAGTCAGGTAAGGTGGTCTGATATTCCCATCTCTTTAAGAATTTTCCACAGTCTGTTGTCATCCACACAGTCAAAGGCTTTAGTTTAGTCAATGAAGCAGAAGTAGATGGGTTTTTTTTTGTTTTTTTTTTTAATTCTCTTGCTTTTTCTATGATCCAGCAGATGTTGGCAATTTGATCTTTGGCTGCTCTGACTTTTCTGAATCCAGCTTATATATCTGGAATTTCTTAGTTCACATACTGCTGAAGCCTAGCTTGAAGGATTTTGAGCATAATTTTGCTAGCTTGTGAAATGAGTGCAACTGTATAGTAATTTGGACAGAGGAGTCTGGTGGGCTATGGTCCATGGAGTTGCTAATAAGTCAGACACGACTTAGTGACTAAACAAAAACTGAAGCTGGGAGAGGTTAAATGACTTTCCTAATGGCTATCCTGGTGGCTTGGATAGTAAAAAAGTCTGTCCATATGCAGGAGACCTGGGTTCAATCTCTGGGTCAGGAAGATCCCCTGGAGAAGGAAGTGGCAACCCACTCCAGTATTCTTGCCTGGAGAATTCCATGGACAGTGGAACCTGGCAGACTACAGTCCATGGGGTTGCAAAGACTCCAACACGATTGAGCAACTAACACTTTCACCCATTTTCATGGCAGGCAGGTAAGAATTAGCAGAAGCAGGATTCAAGTTCAGTGTGGTCTATTTCCAAATCCTTTATACTTAACACTCTTTTATGCTCAGAATGGTAACCCAAGTGCCATAGATCAGTGACCCCCAAATGTTAAAGTGAAAATGTTAGTCGCTCAGTCATGTCCAACTGTTTGTGACCTGCATGGACTGTAACCCACTAGGATCTTCTGTCCATGGGATTTCCCAGGCAAGAATACCAAGGTGGGTAGCTATTCCTTTCTCCAAGGTATCGTCCTGACCTACGGATTGAATCCAGGTCTCCTGCATTGCAGGCAGATTCTTTACCATCTGAGCTATCAGGGAAGCCCCTCTCCAATGTAAATCCTGCCCTTTATGATGAATTTTATGATGTATGATCCATGCACATAGCACCTTGTTGGGCGCTTGTATCCCATATCCCAGGTGTAAGAGTTACTCAGGGATAGCTAGCTTCTGTCCTTTCCCTGAAGCACTCACTGGCTGCATTCCTGGTGTAGACCGCTGTCGTAGGATTTTCAGACCCACAGAGAAAAGACTTGTCAGCCCATAATTCTACTTCTTAGAACAGAACCTGACTATTTTAAATTGTACAGAATTGAACTGAGTTAGCATCCAGTTTTTATGTGGAATTTGACTTTTGATAAAAACAAAAAAGAGCTAGAACAAGATTGTAATAAAAACCGAAGTGCTATACCAAGATAGACATCAAGCTCTAGGTCAAGGCATACTGACAAACAGAGCCAAGAAATTTCTGCTATACAAATGTCACATAAAATTCTAGGCTATAATTTTCTGACTTTGAATTTTTAAATGTGGGCCTTTGAAAAAAATCAGCCCTCTCAAAGGATAATATACATATACTAAAATTCACCAATTTTAACTTAGTTCAGAATTTTGGCAAATGTAAAGCAATCATGTAACCACCACTGCAATCGTGATGTAGGTTATTTTCATCATACTAAAAGTTCCCCCTACTTTTGCCCCTTTGCTTCTCAATGTCTACAAAAAAAATTTGCTGGGATTTTTGTTTGGAAATTCATTCACTCTACAGAAAATTTGAGGAACAGTTCACATCTTCATGGTACATTGTTTGCCAATCTGTCTCTCCATTTATTTTTTTTCCTTTCATTTTTTACAGTAATGCTTTGTAATTTTCAATATATGTTTTAACACCATTTTTATTACATTTATTCTCATCTTCTCTTTTTCATGCTCTTGTAAATGGTATTGCTTTCTAAATTTCAAGATCAAATGTTATGCAAATTGTTAGCATGTAATATACAATTGATTTTTGTATATTGACCTTTTTATTCTATAATCTTGCCAAATTCACTTACATGTTCTAGTAGTTTTTTTGATGACAGCTTGGGATTTTGTATATGGAAATTCACTGTCATATACTAATCAAGAAAGTTTTGCTTGTTCTTTTTCATCTGTCTCCCTTTCATTGGTCAAGATGTATTATCCTTTTTAAATGTTTCTGGATTCAGAGTATTAAAGATTTGTTAAAAGATTTTTGCATCTATGTTCCCGAAGGATAAGGATCTATAATTTTTTTTTCTAACAATGTTTTCCTGTTGTTGTGGTAACAGGTTAATGATAGCCTCCTAAAATGAGTTAGGGAACATTCCCTGTTGTTTGCTGAAAGGGTTTCTGTAAGATTGTCATTATTTCTTCCTTAAATGCCTGGCATAGTGTATCAGTGAAGTTATCTGGACCTAGGGGTTTTCTTTGCGGGGAGGTGGGGCATGAGTACTTTAACTCTGATTTCAATTTTTAAAAATAGATGAGAGACTTTAGCTCTTCTATTCTATTTTGAATAAGCTTTGACGCTTTATATCTTTCAAAAAATGTCAGCCATTGCATCAAAGAGATGAATTTGTTGACATATAATTATTCATAATATTGCCTTATATTTCTAACACCTATTGGTTCTGTAGTTATATTCCCCTTTTTATTTCTGATACTGATAATTTGCATCTCCTTTTTTTTCCCCTAATCATCCTGTTCAAAGATTTTAACCAATATTATGGATTTTCTCAAATAACTAGCATTTGGGTTTATGGATTTTTCCCTACAGCTTTGGGAGTAGCTTTCTTTTTGCTTCATTGTTTTTGTAGTTGCTTTATTTTTACTTCCTTCTGCTTAAGTTAATTGCTGGTGCGCTTCTTTTTTTTTAATTTCTTCAAGTAGAAGTTTTGATCATTAATTTTTGTAACTTTTTCTCTGTTATAATACAGTCATTTGATGCTATCCATTTTTCTTTGAGTACGCTATTTTATATCAGCCTAACAATTTGATATGTTGTGTATGCTTTTTTATTCATATCAAATTATTTCCTAATTTCCCTTGTGGTGCCCTCCTTGAGCCATGAATTAAGATATGTGCCATTTAATTTGTAACTATTTATGGATTTTCCAGAAATATTTTTAAGTTGGTTTCTAGTTTGATGTTGCTGGCCTCAGAGAAATACTCTGTAAATTAAATCATTTAAAAATTTTATGGTTCAAAATTTTGTCTATCTGTGAATGTTTCATGTATACTTGTGAGATTATACTATGCTGTTGGGAGGAGTGCTGTATAAACAAAAATTAGGTTAAATTGATATCTTGGGCATTTGGGGCTGCTATAACAAAAATACCATAGACTGGATGACTTAAACAATAAACATTTATCTCTTACAGCTCTGGAGGTTGGAGAGTCCAACATCAAGGCTGACAGTAAATCTAGTGTCTGGAGAGAACTTTCTTCCTGGTTTGCAGATGATTGGCCACCTTCTTGCTATATCATCACATGACGGAGAGATGGGAATGAGAGAAAGCTTCTTCATCCTTGGTAATACTCCTTCATCCTTGGTAATACATTTTGTTTTGAAATTTGCTTTGTCTGCTATTACTATAGTCTTCCTAGCTTTCTTTCATTTTTATGTTACAGATTTTGGCAACTTTTCACTTTGAACCTGTGGTATTCTTATAGAGAGCATATTTGCTTATGCCTACAATCTGAGACTCTCTACCTTTTAATTGGAATGTTTAGAAAAATTTAAGTTTAATGTAATTATAAACAAGATTGGGTTCCATTCTATTATCTTGATATAGGTTTCTCATTTATTTTATCTAGTATTTCTCTTTTTTGAACACTTCTCCATTAACTGAGTACTTATTATAAAATCATTTTGTCTCTACTATTGGTTTGTTAACTACACATTTTTGCTTTGATTTACTATTAATTATCATCATCATCATCATTATTATTGTTGGTTTCTCAAGACTAGGGGATTGCACATTTTTTCTGTAAAGCATCAGATACTAAATATTTTAAATTTCAACTACTCAACTTTGCCACTGTAGTTGAAAAGTATACCCTGGATATCATGTAAAGGAATCGCTATGGCTGTATTCCAATAAAATTTTAATTACAAAAATACAAAAACGGGTGGCAGCTCAAACGGGATTTGACCCACAGGCTATCAGTTTGTCAACCTTTGTTAAGTTTCCCAATATTCGTCTTTAACTTAAAACAGCCTAAGTTCAAATAATATTATACTACTTTACAGTGTAACAACTTTTCAAAATTATAGTTACAGTTTGTATCTCTCAAACATCATATTATTCTTCTCATATATTTTAAAATTAGTGTTACACTCCCCAAGATAGACTATTGTTATTTTGCTTCAAACTTTATCTTTCAAAGAGGTTAAAAAATGAAGTGAAATAACTTTTAAAAATTTATTGACATATTTCCACTTCTTGCCTTCTCTATTCTACCATCCAAATTCAAATTTCCATTTGGTATTGTCATATTGTTACTTCTGCTAGTAGAATTTCTTTTAACATTTCTTAAAGTGCAGGTCTGCAAACGGTTAATTTCACTTTTGTTAGGTTGAAAAAGTATTTCTCCTAGAGTTTTGAAAGACTCTTGTTGGGTATAGATGTCTTGGTAGACAATTTGCTTTTCAGTGCTTTAGAGATATTGTTTCCTGTGTCTTTGAGCCTTCATTGTTTATAATGAGAAGTCTGTTAACATTCTTTTTCCCCCATTGACATAACACATATATCTTTTTTTCTCTGGGTACTTTTATGGTTTTTTTTTTATTTATGATTTTTTTTTATAAATTTGATTACAATGTATCTTTTTGTGAGTTTCTTTATATATTTCTGCTTGAGGTTCACTGAGATGCCTATATGTGGGTTTAAAGTTTTTAATCAAATTTTCCAACGGCCATTATGTCTTCAGATTTTTTTTCCATCCCCTATTCTCTCATTTTATTTTCCTTCTAGAAGTCCAGTTACATATGCTATACCATTTTATATTGCACTGTATATGAAACAGGACATTGATTTTTCTCTCTTCATTTTGAATAGTTTCCGTTCCTTTGTCTTCAGGTTCACTCATCTTTCTTTGGTGTCTATTGTGATAGTAATGCCACTGAGTATATTTTTTTTCATTATGGATAATGTAAATTATTTCCTTTAGAAGCTGCAATTATATTTTTAAAAATTATTCTTTATATCTCTCTTTACCATCATTTGTTTTCCTTTATATCCTTGAAATGTTTATAAAATTTTTATAGTGGTTTATGGTCTTTCTTTAATAATTCCATAGTCTCTATTATTTGGGAGTTTCTTTATACTGACTAACTTTGCTTCTGGTTATGAATCATATTTCCCTTTTTCTTTCCATGCCTTTCATTGGATGCTGAGCATTCTGAATTTTATGTTGAGTGCTGAATTTTATTTTTCTTTAAAGAGTGTTGGATTTGTTCTGATGCACAGTTAAGTTACTCATGAGTGAGTTCAATCCCTTTAAGTCTTGCTTTCATGCTTTTCAATGACAAGTCTCGATTAGCCTTCATTCTAGAAACAAATTTGCCTGCAGCAAATGCATGACATCTATGACAACATGTCCACATTTTTTAGGAGGTCCCGCCACTCTAGCCGGTAGAATCACATACTATGTTCAGCCCTTGATGAGCTCTGAGAACTGTTGGCCTATTGCTTGATACTGATTCCCAAGCCTGAGGTAGTTTCACCTATAAATGTGGAGGTAAGTACTCAGCCAGATAGACTCAACAGGACTACTCTGCAACTCCCCTCAATTTGATGACATCCCTATACTATACAGTCAGTTTATTCTACCTGCTCATAAGCCTGGGAACTGCCCCAAGAAATGAGCAAGGTTATCATATAACTTACCTCTTTTATTACCTCTTCTCTTAGGAACCATCATCCTGTGCCACCTGCCATCCAGTATCTGAAATCTATTATTTCATGTACCATGTCTGGTTTCTAATTATTTACACTATGAGAGCAATTCCTATGACAGTTAATCTTGTAAGGGAAAAAACAAACTGATGTCCTAGCTTACTTTTGTTACTTTTGCATGACAATTTTTTTTGTTATAGATCAGTGTAGTTTTTTCAACTATCCTAGATTCTCATACTGTGTTCTTCCTCTTTTCATTGTTAAAAAAGTTTTATCTTTTATGAAACAACTTTGACAGTTGTATACAGATGCTTTTTAGTTCCTTTACCTGGTAAAATTTTAAAAACTAGAAATGTTATATCAACTCTTCAATATTTTACTGATTTATTTGGCTGGGCCATGAAATTGAAAAATGTCTTGCTTCACCATCTTACATCAGATTTACACATGTACAGGGACTGATGAAAGGAATAAAACAAAGGAATGTGGTGATAACTACATATTTGGTCAGATGGGCATTACAGAGTGTTAGTTCTACCACTCTAGCAATATAAAAGTGACATTAAAGTAGATACTATAACTAGACCTCTGCCAACAAATGATGTTATTATAGACAGGCTGTTTGTGTCAGTTCAGATTCTCCAGGAAGTAGACACCAAGATGGAGCTAAGAGTGCAAGACACTGGGGTGGGTAAAGCAATAAAACCATGAATTATAAGGGGATTGACAGCAAGATTAAGTGAGGAGAGCCTTCAGATTATTCTGACCCTTATGAATGAATATGGAGAGGGAAGGAGTATGGTGTAGGAAGAGAACTCAATTTGTGCTGGAGCTCAGAGAGAGTTTCAGCTAGCCCAGTGGGGAGCTCCACTGCCAAGACTGCTCATAGAAGAATCTGCATTGTGCAGAAATGACCAGGTCCTATTACTTCTCCCATACTTTGTTATTGACCAGGGTTTCCCAAAAGGAGGTGGCCTCAGCTCAAATGCTGCACAAATGTTGAAGGTGCTGCTTCTGGTAGTAGTCACCTAACTGCACTCACAGATTTGTCCTTGGTGACTTTAGTCACTAAGTCTGTCTGACTCTTGCGACCCCTTGGACTGTAGCCTTCCAGGTTCCTCTGTCCATGGGATTCTCCAGGCAAGAATACTGGAGTGGGTTGCCATTTCCTTCTTTAGGGGATCTTCCCAACCCAGGAGTTGAACCCAGATCTCCTACATTGCAGGCAGTTTCTTTACCAACTGAGCTACAAGGGATTTGTCCTTAAAAGATTAAAGCAGAGTTTCTCCATGACTGTCATCTCTCTATTCTAATGCACTAAAACTGCAAGCATGGTGGTCCTGAGAAGGAGCTGGCCCAGATCAAAGAAATGCATCTGTCTTAGTCTGTTTGGGCTACTATAATAAAATACCACAGACTGAGCAATTTATAAACAACAGAAATTTATTACTCAGAGTTCTGGAGACTGGAAATCTAAGATCAAGGTGCCAGCGTGGTTGAGTGGGGACCTTATTCTGGATCTCATGCTTCTTGTGGTATTCTCACATGGCAGAGGGACAAGAAAGTTCTGTAGGATCTCTTTTATCAGGACACTAATCCCATTCATGAGAGCTCTACCCTCATGACCTAATGACCTCCTAAAGGCCTCACCTCCTAGTGTCATCATCACTAGGAATTAGGATTTCAACATTTTGAGGGGACAAAAAAGATTAATGATGTCATCCTCCTGTCAGCATATATCCTAGTCTTCTAGAATAAGCATAGGTCTGGCAGTGGAACAATAATTGCCGCTTCTGTTTCCCCAGGTGATGTCTTGAATTTGAGCTCATCTTATACCATTAGGTCCCAATTTCTTTACCTATAAAATGGAAATTACAATAATATACCCTCCTAGGCCAAACATAAATTCAAATAGCATACCGGGGGGAAAGGTAGCATGGGGGAAAGAAAAGGAAGATATAATCTTCATCTTTTTAAAGCCAAGATATTTTATAGAAAATCTATGTCTTCATCATTTAGCAACATCTCCCATTCCCCACAACATTCCAACTTCTAAATGGATATTGAGATTTGGGGTTTTTTTCCAAAGTAAAAAACATATAGAACTGCCTCTCTTTAAGTTATTGGAAACATCCATGAAGAGCCTCTTACTTTCTTAAAAAAATTTATTTGGAAGTACAAGTTAATTCTTACATTACGTTATGATAGCCACTTGGGCTCTGGTGGTTCAGATGGTAAAGAATCTACCTGCAATGCAGGAGACCCAGGTTCAATCCCTGGGCCGGGAAAATCCCCTGGAGAAGCAAATAACAACCCACTGCAGTATTCTTGCCTGGAGAATCCCATGGACAGAGGAGCTTGGTGGGCTGCTTGGGTTGCCTGTAGCCACACTATTGCAGCATCACTGAACTTCCTACTTATTATTAGTCCTCAATTTAAAAATTATATTATAAATCACTAGTTTCTTTAGCATTTAAAGCTTGCTTGTGTTCAAGTAAATAATAGCTTGATTATTTTTGTTGAAAGGTCATGATTTCCCTGTTTGTTCAGACCCAGTGTTCTATATTTAAGTTATAGCGTACGTTATAGTTCTGTAGGAGGGGGAAGGACAAAATAACTGAACTGCTGATTCCCAAAAAAGCACAACTCTGATTAAATCTATAATCAATCCAATTTATGATCTTATTCAAAGTGAACTTTCACTACAGAAAGTGAAGTTATTGAGAAAGCAAAAATAGAAACTGCATGCCACTGCCATTGAAAGTGGTTTGAACCAGTTGCTGACTGACTTGGACTAAAATTCAGCTTCAACCTAAAATCCAATCAAAACCATTTTAGTTTCTTCTGGCCTGCCCCAGTCTCACCCCACACTCTTCCAACTTCTTTGCACCTAGGCCGATGCTCTTAAGCCTATGATGACGTGATTACGTAGCATGAGGGTATTACAGAGAGATAAATCAGGATGCAAAGATCCTTTATTCATCTACTGTGAAGAAGGCAGCTGGACAGCTTATAAGAGAAACATTTAACTCTCCTGAAAGAAAACCATCAGCCACCCAAACACTAGCAGAATGAGCGACAATGCTGCGTTGGCTCCTCCGGCTTCCAACCAGGGTCCCACCACCCCACGCAAAGGGCCCCCTAAGTTCAAGCAGAGGCAGTCTCGTCAGTTCAAGAGCAAGCCTCCTAAGAAAGGTGTGAAAGGGTTTGGAGATGACATTCCAGGCATGGAGGGACTAGGAACAGATATCACTGTGATCTGTCCTTGGGAGGCATTCAGCCACTTGGAGCTGCACGAGCTCGCTCAGTTTGGGATCATCTGAACCACTGGAGGTTCTGCCACTCTCATTAGCTTCTGCTGTAGCTCTGATTACTTCTGCCCTATTGATCTGCCAGAATTCTGACATGCAGATGTGGGAAATGGTTTCACACACCCTCACTTCCCTTAAGTGACTACTAAGAGGTGTCTGAGTGCCAGACTCTTTCATGCAGCATAGTTTAGCTCAGAATAGTGGGTGAAATCAACTTTTAATGAGGCATTCCCAACATCACCCCTTTTTCCTATCAGCTGGTTAGAAGTCATCCATATTTCTCTAAAGTCCTTCAAATCTGTTTTTGCTAGGCACTCAGTACTCTTGGTAGAAGGCTTTTAAGATATCATTTATGTCCCTCCTCTCCCCTTTTCTTTAATAAAGGAGATATTTACCTCGGAAAAAAAAAAAAAAAAACCATTTTAGTTTCTTCTACAGTGGTTTTAGGACTGCCTCCACAATTCCCTTACATACAATCTTCTATTCTTACTAGGATTTGTGGTTTAAGAGAATGGTTAAAATGTCATGATGTGTCAGAAGAAGTGACTAAAACAATGAAAAGACTAGATCTAGGAAAGGGAGTGCATCAAGAGACATAAACGCAAAAATAAACATTTCCAGAGAAATGGTTTAATACTCTCTGCTGATCTGTAGGGGCAGAACCACTAGGAAGGTGGATGCTCAGACTCTACCTACTTTCATTGCATCACTGCCTGCTCTTACTTATCCAGAACCTTCTATTTCTCAAGGAAATAAACTGAGGATAAGGCTGGGAAGGTGATTGCTCCCTCACGTGCTCTGTCTACCACTATTCTCCCTGGGAATACAGGCAAAAGAACATTTCATTTTGTGGCAGTCAGAAGCAATAGAAAGCTGGCAAAGGCTTCAGTGTGTATCTAACATTGTTTAAGAACTGGGGCGATTTAAAGAAGGCTTAGCCTTTGCCCTCAAATAGCTTATCTTCCAACAAGAAGATAAGAAAAACCCATTTGAAACAAGAGTGAACAAAATAAAGTTACACATAATTTACTGCTAAATCACTGCTCCATTAATCACATTTCATTTCATTTAATTCTCACATCTTCCCTTACTTAAATACTTCTCTAGGGTTTGAAATTCTCTTCATTCCTCTTATTGATTAAGTGGTTGCTACTTGAAGAGAGAGGTCCATGTCCCTCACTTGCTTTTACCTTTTTTAGTGGACTATGTATAGATATAAAGTAGTTAAGACTAATAAAAGAAAGAGGTTATTAGAGATGAGATAGTAAAAAAAAAAAAATCCACTTAAAGTCATGATCTTAGAACTCTAGGATTTAGCACATAGGAGGTCCTCAGCATACATGCTGTGAATGAATGAGTAGTCTGAAGAGATAAATAAAATATTCCAGGAGAAGAAAACATTGCAGACATGAGAATGACATATTCATGGACGTGAGAGAGATTAGCCAAACTAGAGCTGAAGTTAGGTAGCATGAAATGACAGGAAGCGAGGATCACCAGGATACACAAATTATTGGCCTTTTCTGGAAAAGTTTAGGTTTGATGTCCTAGAAAATGGGAAGTCTTTGAAGGTCTGGGACCAATGAGCTGTAGAACAAGAGTGTCTGAGGAAGATGAATAGCCTTGGCATGTAGGCTGGCTTAGGAATAAGAGAGGCCTCGCCTAGTCCAGCTCTGAGCCCATGCCAGCTGTCCAGGTGTGAAGTGATGGCTGGGGGCAGGGGAGGTGATGGAAGGAAGGGGTATGGATAAGAAGCATTTCAAAGGAAGACTCAGCAGGATTTAATAAACACTTTTCAGAAGATCAAAATCACTGTGCTTACTGAGTCTACAGCAGAAGAGATAAGAACAGACTACAGACTAACACTGTAGAAGGAGCAAAAGATAGAAGGGCTAAGAAATAGAAACCAGGCCTGGGAGTCACAAACCCATGACCTTGCCCAATGTACTTGATAATTCATTCCTTAAAATCAGGAGGCAGTCTTACCATTATAGATACTTGTTAGCCTCTTGCATGCAGCCTTAAGGTTTAAGATGCAAAGAGAAAAGATAGCCCAGTCCTAGTCATCAGCAGCCTTCCTGGAATTTTCTAGAACTGTCACTTCATAAGGCAGGATTCTTCTGACCTTGCCAAACTCTTCCTACCTGGTTATGTCTCCTCTGAGGCTAAGAACACCCTAAGACAAATACCCAGGAATGTCTTCACTTGCTGGAAAATTTTGCTCCATGAACAATATTAGCAGGTGACAACAGATCTTAGTTTCTTATTTCAGCATTTAAAATAGTCAATATGATGCATAGAAAGAGTTAACTCACCCAATTGTAGAAATACACCGCAGTTCACATACAAAAGAAAGTCCAATAGATTTAAACGGAAAGTGGAACCACAAAAAGCATCATTCACTATGCATTCTCTTTATATTTTTCTCTACTGTGAGAATTTCTCTTAGGTGAGGATGTTTCATTTGCTGTGGATTCTGCCACCTGAGGGCCTCATTAATGCTCCCAGTATCCCTGTATCTGTTCAAGAGGAAAGAAGGACTTCCAAGTAGGGATAAATTGTGGTATAGCCATGATGTAGAGTGGAAATGATGTAGTAGAACAATGTGCATGATAAAACAACAATTACAAAAAAAATGATAATTATGTGACATGATAGAGGTGTCAGCTAATGCTACAGTGATAATTATATATTTTGATACACATAAATGTATCAAACCATCCCATACATTGTACATCTTATATGTATACAATGCTATAGCTCAACCCTATCTTAATAAATTTTAAAAATATATAAAAACTTTGTCTACATATACAAAACTCAAAGATAAACTAGGCAATTTGTAGAAGAATATATATCAGGATTTTATTTAGTCTAAAATGTGAAAGGAGCCCTATGTTTAGTTCAGGGACACACTAAGGCTTCCGTGGTGACTCAGTGAATCCACCTACAATGCAGGAGATGCAGGTTCAAGCTGAGTGTCGGGAAGACCCGTGAAGAAGGAAATGGCAACTCATTCCAATATTCTTGCCTGGGAAATCCTGTGGATAGAGGAGCCTGGAAGGCTACAGTCCATGGCGTGGCAAAAGAATCAGACATGACTTAGCAACTAAACAACAAGAGCAGCGCCAGCATGAGAAAATCTGAACACTTGCACCTGGCAAGGAGAGGAAGGATGAGGTATAAGGAAAATATTGAATATAATGGAATATACACAGGGGCTTCAACCATGTTTGTAATCAGTCATCTCTTTAGCTGGATAGTGTGTATATGTGTGTTCATGACATAATTCCTTACACCTTTCTATAGCTATGAAATAGTTAACATTTCCTTATATCTTCAGCTCTTTCCTGGGAAGGAAGGTGGAAATTCACACTTCACAACATAGAAGTAGACTCACTTTCCTCCTGCCCTTAGTGTAGAGGAGCCCCATTTCCAGGTAGGGAGACAAAGATAGAAGAGAGGGAACCCCTGCACAAAGGACTCAGTTGTTAAAGGAACAAATAACCCTTCATTCAACCTTCACTAGTGAGCTTTAGAAAATCTGTATATTTTTATTTTTGCTGCACAGAAATTCCCTTCCAAGAGGAGAGGAGCATGATGTTTTGGCATTACTCAGCAGGGAAAAGGGCTTTCTCCTACTACAATGTTTAAGAAGGCCAGTATGTGCGAGTCACCCACAATACTTCCTGAATGCCTGCGCCTTGCTGGCTCACAGAAAGGGGATTAGTAAAGCACCATTAACCCCACAATGAAAACACATCAGTTTAGGGTTTTCTTTCATCCTAAACCCAGTTTATAAACATAGCCTTATCACAAGGAGAATGTTTATCTTCATGTGTTATAAGTAGATTTCCAAAAAGCAACAGTAGCTAATGAAATTAAATATGATGTTGGAAAATCTATTTTCTCCCTCCAGCAAAAATGACACAGAAGACAGTTAAGCCAGAATGTGGTTTAGTTTAAGCATCCTCTACTCTGATTA
The DNA here is from genome assembly GCF_019320065.1 of Cervus canadensis. Classification (NCBI taxonomy): domain Eukaryota; kingdom Metazoa; phylum Chordata; class Mammalia; order Artiodactyla; family Cervidae; genus Cervus; species Cervus canadensis. Next base: position 61,655,068 of record NC_057391.1, on the reverse strand, counting down.
ATTTAGGAATTTTATTAATAAGTTTAAGAAAGCCAGAGATTTGAACCTAAGCATTTCCTAGTTTTCCAATTACTTACACCAAATTTCTAAAACAAGTCAAGAGATAGAGCTTTTTGTAGCTTTTCAGGGCTGAGAGTTAAGACATGTTCTAGTAATTTATGATCATTTATCTGAGAAATGGTTGATGACAAAGGAAACTTAATTACAGCTTTCCTCTCCTCCTTCTTCCAACCACCCAAGAGGTCCTTGAGCTTCCCTGTTTGTTTTTATTTATATGTAGACTTTCAGAGGCTAATTTGACTGAAGACCTTAACTAACCTTGACTTTTCTAAAAGCTTCCCTGTAGGGTTAATAGTATGTTTCTACCCCATCATCATTTTTCACTTGAGGATCACATTTGTTATGCACAATTACTAATGAAATGATGAAACAAATGGAGAAACCGTGCAGGCTGTCACTCCCAAAGGACCAATGTGCAAATTTAAATGTGTCTCAGCTCTCCAACATTGAAGCATATAAATCTGTACAACATGTTCCATATAAAATTTCTGACAATGCAAGTGTCAC